>NC_139714.1:19655121-19697621 GCF_964188405.1 Protomyctophum parallelum
TATGCATGCATATACAGTATATATATATATATAAAAAATATATATATATATATACGAGTATGTATATGCAGTGTTGTAGGCAGTTCTCGAGACATTGTCTCGTCTCGAGACCAAGACCAAATTTCCGTTGTCTTGGTTTCGTCCTTCATTTGTCTTGGTCTCGCTTTAGGTGGTCTCGACGACAACGCTATGTATATGTGCACGCACGCACGCACGCACGCACGCACGCACGCACGCACGCACACACACACACACACACACACACACACACACACACACACACACACACACACACACACACGCACACACGCACACACACACACACACACACACGCACACTTTACGTTTGTATTACTGTACGCATTTTGAGGACAGTCACTTCAACATTTTAGCATATATACAGTCCTGTATACCTGTACACAAGATGTAACGATAAAGTACAACCTTGAACCTTGATTTTATATAAATGGTGCATTTCTATAGTGCCGTGGTGGCGCATCACACGGCACATTCCATTCACACACACACTGTACACTGTACACTGTACACTGCACACATGCACCGACAGCCGAGGAAACCATGCGAGGCGCCGACCATGGAGCAGTGAGAGAGAAGGGGGAGTCAGTGGGAACCTCCCGTTTTGCCAAGCGGCCACTCTGGAGCTACACCGTCACAACCAAACACTATAAACTCACGCAGAGTGGGCATGTGACAGGAGTAGGATATCTTGTCTATGGGTGACATTTGTTCCCAGATCCCACCCCCCCCCCCAACACGCACGCACACGCGCACACACATACACACACACACACACACACACACACACACACACACACACGCACACACACACACACACACATAAACACTGAATGTGTCAATGAAGCAAAACTCAAAGGCACCGCTTATACGACTCCACACTGCAGGGTGTGATTTCTGTTGTTGGTTTGGTATACGATAACGTGCTATATTATAAACCCATCAACACCACCGTGCAAAGCTCAGCATCATGTCAGCCGTCTGAAGTTCACTGTAGTGTCATGCTTCACTTAACCAATTCTGACCTGAGATCAGATTCTATAAATGTCTTCTACACCCTGACAGTTGTCTGAAAAGCTATGTTTCTATGTCAGTCCTTCTTTGATTTTTCAAAAATAGCAGACCTACAAGTTCGTAGCGCGCCACTCGGTGGCGCGCTATGAGCTTGTAGATCTGCTATTTTTCAATAGCTAAAGCGTAGTATAATGAAAAAAGGGGTTCCCGGGGTTCCCGCCCAAAATGGGTTAAGACGTCCTGTTAGATCGGGTTCACAGGTAGAGGCTCCTGTAATGTCTCTGCTGTCGGGAAAGAAACCGCTTCACTCCAAAATGTACATTTTTCAGGAAATTATAAATGTGCATTTTTCAGGAAATGAGGAAAAACTTGTATTTTGAGAAAAAAAGAAAGCAATACTGCCTCATCAAAGTTGGCATTGTGACTTTATAAATTGCCAATGACTTCCATATGAGGGGGAGAGGTGGTGGAGTTAGTTGCTTTAGCAGACAGTTTGAGGGTCCAATGGAGTTTAGAGGTTTTGTCCGAAGCGCTTTTGACTACTTTTCATTGTTCAATATGTCCGAAGCGACACGTTAAGGGTGTTCAATAAGCACTGATTTATGCAACAAATAAAAGGTTACCTCCCGACAGCAACGATATTATGGTTCTGGAGGCGTCACCCCCCCCCCCCCCCTTCCCCCCCCCCCCCAGGAGCAGAGCAGAATGTTCATCATACACTGTATATTACAGTAATCTAGCTGTCCAGCACTCGACTGTATGTAATCTCATAATACTCAAGATTCTCGTGCTGGTGGAAAATTCAGCAATAAATTACACATAGTAAACAGATTTTTACTGTGCAAAAGACTGGATTAGGGAGCGTGCGTGCGTGTGCTATGTGTCGTGCACACGTGAGTGTTTGTGTGCATGTGTGTCAGAGAGAGAGAGAGAGAGAGAGAGAGAGCATGCAGCAGAGACACAGAGAGAGAGAGAGAGAGAGAGAGAGAGAGAGAGAGAGAGAGAGAAAGAGAGATTCATGCCCTCTGGGTTGTCGAGCAGAGGGTTGGGTCGCTCAAATCCATTGTCTTCCCATTGTGTGTTACACACAAACTGCATAGAGAAAGAGAAAGAGAGAGAGAGAGAGAGAGATTGTATATTGTATATATGTATATATATATTGTATAACTATCTCTGACAGAAAATGCTTTTTATAGTTTCACAAGATAGTATTACCCAAAGTGCTAATATAACACAGCTCTGTTTATACTTTATTTAATTCCTATTTATATCCAAAATGTATTTGTAAATACATTGTTCTATTTTGATTGTCTTGTTCCACTTCTGCTTTGGCAATGTAAACGTACGTTTTCTCATGCCAATAAAGCTCCTTTGAATTGAATTGAATTGAAATTGAGAGAGAGAGAGAGAGAGAGAGAGAGAGAGAGAGAGAGAGAGAGAGAGAGAGAGAGAGAGAGAGAGAGAGAGAGAGAGAGAGAGAGAGAGAGAGAGAGAGAGAGAGAGAGAGAGATTGACATAGCCTGAATTCATAACAAGTGATTGTTGTTCTTCTGGCTGGATGAGTGAGAGAAGAGATCTCACACATCCAGCCATATAGAACATTGGTTCACTAACCTAGAAGAGATGTCACACATCCAGCCATATAGAACATTGGTTCACTAACCTTTTCATGTCAAGGACCCCCAAATTGACCCCATTTCAAAATTCAGTGACTCTCAACCACTTTGAATGACAGCCCCATTGAATGACATTTCTATCTCTGGGAACCCAATTTATATTGTAAAATCAACGTTAATTTAACTCAAGAGAGTGTACGGGTACATTTGGTTCCATTTGTACATGCACTCTCTGAGTTACAGTTCGGTAAGGGTCCATTTGGTTCCTATAACTATCATTTAGCTGGGGACCCCCTGGAACTCCCTCAAGGACCCCCCACTTTGAGAACCACTGCCATAGAAGAGCACATTCCTCCAGAGACGGATACAGGAATAATGGGCACGCAGCTTAACAATTGTGGGCACCTCGATGTAAAGTTAGTCGTTTCCAAATGTAAAGAAAACACGATTTGATCGTGCACGGTGATTATGCACGGTGCATAATCATCAGACCTGAATGTATAACCTTCAACTTCTTGTTTCTGCCTAAAATGTCTGGCTAACATGTTTCGTAGCAATTACCCGATAGTAAACCCAGAGGCTTTCTGTGTGCTTTTGGGGGTGGATAAAATGCCATCATGACCATCCGTTTCCTAGTTATTTGCAGTTGAATATATAGCGTATCGCAAAAACATGCAATATAGGAAACATGGAAGCCGAGATAAAGGCATGATCCAACATGAGATGAAATATATTTCCCATGCGTGGGTGTTTGTAACTGTGTGTGTGTGTGTGTGTGTGTGCGTGTGCGTGTGTGCGTGTGCGTGCGCGTGTGCAAGTGCATGCCTGCGTATACACGTGCCTGCACGTGCCATATGATCCTCGCAACACACATAGACTTCAACCTCTGTTGACACATAGACGAATGTGGTGGATCTGGACTTTCGGTTAATGTCCGGCGTTCCTCCGGTCAGCGTCTTCTCAGCTTCCCCCCCGACAGCAAATCATTACCTCTCTGTCTCCTAACCCCCTCCCCCCTCACCGTCCGCTCAGCCTCCACGCAGGCTGACACCCGGTCTCTTACAGATTGCTGCTGTGGTGCTCTATACCTGGGATTAATTAGTAAACTCCCAGAGTGCTAAGTGGAAAGTCGTTGCGGACACAAAAACAGAACAATGATTGATGTCAGAGCGGAAAGAGCGGAGAGAGAGAGAGAGCGGAGACGCCATCGTTCGTTAATGAACTTGGAAAAAGAAAAGATGTGGGGTGGGGGTAGGGGGGAGTTCAAAGTTTCCATTATGGTTTTACAGGACAGTATAGGGCGGCATTCAACTCCCATTGGGAATTCTCTATTTTATTGCTGTGGAGACAGTAGGAGAGACAGACTGTAAAGCTATAAGAGACAGGCGGTTTATGGAGAGACCGTTGAAGAGTGTACAAGTTACAATTTAAATAAACGTTTAATGTAGCAGACTCACAGAGGAACTTAAGTGTTTTGTGTTATCCGTTTAGCATATATAACCTTTGACTGTACTACCTGTACTGTAATAAAGTAATCAATCAATCAATCAGTAGGAAAACAGAATAAACAGAGTTCAAAGGAAGCAATGTAGCACTTCAAAGTAACCAAACACGTGCTCAAACCTTTACTGTAGAGCAGACGCTCAGAGGAACTTAAGTGTTTTGTGTTATCTGCTTAGCATCACCTGACTGTACTACTGTTGACAAAGGTGTTAATAAAGTAAATCAATCAACCAACCAATCAACCAACTAACCAATCAATAGGAACACAGGGGGAAAAAAAGAGTGCAAAGAAGCTTCAAAGTGCTCAAACATCTGTCTAAACGGGTCATCTGCAGCCCGGACTGTTAGCTCAACCGTCTGGGGACCTATAGGCCGCTAAGCCAAACCTGACGGCGTACCGCGGGTTCGACTCCCGATCCCAACGGCCTTTGCAGCGTGCGGCGTGTCACTCCCCATCTCTCTCCCCATGTCTTCCTGTCTGTCTCCTGTATATCAATAAAGGCATAACGCCGCCCCAAATCTTTGACTATATTATATTCTTTCAGAGCCAACGTTTTTAACTCAAATCTTTGCTTCTGGGGAGTCCCGGCTGGAACAACATATTTTCAGATGGGGGTCGGCGGCCAATTACATAACATTTGTTGGGGTCCTTGACATTAAAAAGTTTGAGAAGCACTGACATAGAAACATGGGTTTTTCAGAGAACTGTCAGGATTTAGAACGCGTTTTTTCTTTTTTTCTTCATAGAATCTGCCCCCCGGCCCTAAATGGGCTAAAAATCCTCACCCTCTCCCTCTATAGCATGAGCGTCCAGGTTCACTCTGAACTCCGTAACACTCACCCCCGTGCAGGCCACATTCAGGGCAGGGTTGTGTGATGTGAACACAACACAGAGCATGTGCGTCTATGTATAGTCCATATCAGGGCTCTGCGGTTACGCAAGCGCCACAGACCCAAAACAAACTCCCGGAGACTGTTTACTGTACACGCTGTGTACAGTCACGCTCTCAAGCAATGTTCTTTTGGCTAAGATGTATACATCTCACGTATATACATCCACGGACATGGAGGCCACTCCTGTATATAGAGGACGAGGCTGGGAGGGTGATATGCCATCTTCCCGGGCACTCATTCAGTCTCCGGGGTGGTTGGGGGGGGGGGATATCATTGCATGTGCACACACGAGTGCGCGCGTGTGTGTGTGTGGGCCGCACGTATATGTAATAATAATAATAATAAAACTTTATTTGTATAGCACCTTTCATGACATGAAATGCAGCTCAAAGTGCTTTACAGAACAATGGAGAATAAAAGAAAAGCAAGGCAACGACATTAAAAAACAAGCAGTAATGCAGTACAGTGAGGACATGAATAAAAAAAAAAAAAAAAAAAAGATCAATTAAAGGCAATGTTGTAGAAGTGGGTCTTGAGCTGAGCTTTAAAAATGTCTACAGAGGCTGCCTGACGAAGGTACAGTGGAAGGTATATGTGTGTCTATGTATGTGTGCGTGCATGACAGCTGTAGAAGTGCACACACACACACACACGCGCTTGTTTGTGTTTCCACTTTCACTAGTGTTTGCTCTCTCTCTCTCTCTCTCTCTCTCTCTGACTGTTGCACGTGCAGAAGATGTTGACTCTCCTCTTGTGTTTACTACCTGGTTCCTATGGGGCCAGCCAGGATGTACGCTTACAGACACACACACACACACACACACACACACACACACCCCTACGCTTAAACACCCACGTGTGCATACACGAATGCATAAGGGAATCAATTCACCTGATACAAGTGTGCTCGCACGCACGCACGCATGCACGCACGCACGCACGCACACTCACTCACTCATGCACACACACGTGTTGTTTGTTTGGATTTCTCATTGGGGTGACCATGGTTCATGCCGCCTGTGTGTGTGTGTGTGTGTGTGTGTGTGTGTGTGTGTGTGTGTGTGTGTGTGTGTGTGTGTGTGTGTGTGTGTGTGTGTGTGTGTGTGTGTGTCTGCTCCCGGACCAAAGCACAGCAGAGAGCAGGTGCACGTAATTACACTACAAAACACACTCACTCCACATGCATGAGCCTGCACACACACACACACACACACACACACAATTTCACTTTGAAGTAATCAAGAACGGTATAGGTTTTATTTTCGGTGAAAATAGAACAATTACATTTGGTGAAAACAGAAGAACATTCTGCAAAACAACTCCGTTATTGTCGCTAGTCGATGCACAATGAACTATAAATATTGGGTTCAACCACATAAACCCCTCAAGAGTAGCCTTATGTTTTTGTTTCCTACATTTTTTTATTTTTTTTTAAGATTTTCAAAAGAATCCCCCAAAATGCAACATTTGACAAGCTCACAACATGTCACTTCGCGACGTGTTGTGAGCTTGTATATCTGCTATTTTCACTAGTTTGGGTCCTGCAGTTTAGGGCCTTGAGATAAAAGGTTTTGGGGACCTGAAAAATAGTTAAAACTGTACTTTGACCACATGGCAGATCAACACTGTGTGCGTGCGTGCGGTCATTATAGGCTACGATGACCTGTGGGTCGTTTAAATGAGGCTATGATGACAAAGTCACATCTGGGTCAGAAGGTCCTAACCCACTTTCTCCTTGTTCGCCCATGACCCCCCCCCCCCCTCTCTCTCTCTCTCCCCATCTCATTTCATACCATATCTTTGCCTCCCTTCACTCCCACACGTCTCTTTCACTTCCTGTCTGTGTGACTGTGTCTCTGTCTCTCTCTCTGTCTCTCTGTCTCTCGGTCTCTCTCTCTCTCTCTCTGTCTCTCTGTCTCTCTGTCTCTTTCTCTCTCTCTCTCCCCTTCGTGCTCTGGAAGGGGGAAAACATAAAGACTTCAAAGTAATGCCATTGAACTATTCATAGTTAGTTTTTTCATTTTATAATTTCATATTCAAATTTCCATTCGGCTCTCGTCTCGAGTGACAAGTCACCCGGCTGGAACACACTTTTGTGAAATGTAATTTCACAGAGATTGAATGTATCATCCGTCCGTTTTGTGTGTTAAATTGAAATCTATCTGTTAAAGCCGCATTCCAGAACTTACTTTACCTTCAACCAACCAACCAACCATACCAATCTGTCAAAGCTGCTTCTTTTCACCCGACAGGGGAGAGTTTCCCCAGCCGGCCGTAGCGCGTGGAAGGAACACATTATTCCAAGTTGATCCTTTCCCCTCCATCAGGCGCCCCGGCTGGCCAGGGGGAGGTAGATTAGAGACCAGGATTACTGCATGTTCTCCCCGTGTCCCCTAGGGTAGGTACCCTAGGGGACACGGGGAGAACATGCAAACTCCACACAGAAAGGCCCTTTCACCAACCCCACCTCCGGTATGGGTACTGATGACGCGAAGGAGAGAATACGCCCCCAGTGGCCACCAACGTCCCCAACAGGAATCGAACCGAGGACCTTCTAGCTGTGAGGCGACAGCACTACCGACTGTGCCACCGTGGTACAGTATGTTAATACAATAAGTGTGTGCGTGATTAGACACAAGGTGAAAAACACACAGGGCTGAAACTTTGCATGCAGGTAAACGGATTAGGCTCTACATGAATAAAAATATAACATCTCCTGAAACCAACAATAAAAGATGTTAAGTCACTCTGAACAACCAGTTTCAACCAGTTACCCCCCCTCCCTCCCCCCCTCCCCCCCCCCCCCCCCCACACACACACACACATCCCCCCACCTTCCATCCTTTCATCTCCTTCCTGTGTCAACACAGAGGACACTCACTGACCGAAAAAAACGGCGCCACACAAACTGGGACAAACGGATCGAACGCAACAACACAAATATTGTTGCAGTCGGCATTTGTCTAGAGAGCCCTGATCCAATCGCTTTGGTTGGCGGTGATGCACCTTCACCTGCAACACCATAAACTGAAAACATAATGAATTGCTTCTGCAGAAGGCCTTTTCTTTGGGTTTTGCCATCATTTGCTATCAGATATATTGTGTTGTCATCAGTTTTTAAACATGCATTTGTGTTTTTTTGTCCATCTCTTATCTTCCTTTTTTATTGTTTTACTGATGAATTTTATGTTTAAATTGGTGTCACGCATTCCGCTATATACCTTGTATCATTACTTGCATACATGTGCATGCAAACACGCATGGATTATAGCATGGACGTGCATAATGACTTTGCTGCATAGAGTGTCTATGAAGAGAAGCTGTGTTTTTCTGTGTATTAAAGGAACTGACCGGTGCCCGGCTGTAGAGTCGGTAACGATGGAAGTTGGAGATCCATGACCCACCCGGCTATAGGCAATACCCGTTGTACCCGTTGTCAGAGTGTTCCACCCATCTGTCTCATTATTCCCATATATGGAGTTATGTGTCAGGCATGCCCAAATATGGAGTGCTGTGATGTCAGAACAGGCCAGCTCCATATATGGACACTATGCCCTGTCCAGAGCCCGGGCAGAGGCCTTTTGAGGCGGTTCTGGACAACCGTGGGTCCGACCCACTAAACACCGGGCACTGCACTCCCTGTGGGGGTGTGAAATGTGAAATACGTGTGAAGAATTTAAGTCGGTGGGGCGAACGGTTCTCGAGTTACGTGCATTACAGACGTACATACACATACAGACAGACATATAAGACGTGGTGCATGACATGACTGCAACATGACCAAGTCTCTGTACCATACGCACGTATGTGGGCTACGCATGCACGCACATAAAACTCCTTCTGTACACAATCCTCCGTACAACGAAGCATACATTAAACGTAATCCTACATGTGCTCTCTCTCTCTCACACACACACACACACACACACACACACACACACACACACACACACACACACACACACACACACACACACACACACACACACACACACACACACACACACACACACACACACACACACGGTAATCAATGACACATTGAGCACAGCTTGAGCATACAAACATATACTTTCGCACACAGGAAAAGTGGCTATAATACCAACCCTTAAAACACACACACACACACACACACACACACACACACACGTCGTTCCAACAGCAGGCGAGTGCAGAGCGGTCATTCTTATGGAACATACTGTATATAAGTGAACTCACTGAACCTGAAAACAATGGCCTCGTGGCTTCCTGCTAGAGTTCTGTAACGCCTGCTCTGTATTATATATACACCATCACACATAGCTGCTGTATGAGCTTGTAGATCTGCTAGTTTGGAATGTGTGACAAAGTACAAATCAGACATACGAAACTAACGCCTGCTCTGTATTATATATACACCATCACACATAGCTGCTGTATGAGCTTGTAGATCTGCTAGTTTGGAATGTGTGACAAAGTACAAATCAGACATACGAAACTAAGTGTGACCAGTTCTCTACACAACAAGTAAGCACACCACGCAACGCACACACACACACACACACACACACACACACACACACACACACACACACACACACACACACACACACACACACACACAGAGAGAGAGGGGAATCCAGGGCTGATGGAGCCAAGTTCTTTCCCGTCATCCTGTTTTTCAATAAAGTTTATTTTGGTTGGTCAGCTGAACGGGAAGGGGGTAACCTGTGTGTGTGTGTGTGTGTGTGTGTGTGTGTGTGTGTGTGTGTGTGTGTGTGTGTGTGTGTGTGTGTGAGGGAAAATTCTGAAGAAAATTCCTTCGTCCAGTGTAATACAAACAAGTCCATTTAGGGGCGTGTATGGCACAGGGCTCAGAGTAAACACACTGACACGCACGCGCACACACACCACACACACACACACACACACACACACACACACACACACACACACACACACACACACACACACACACACACACACACACACACACACACACACACACACACACACACACACACACACACAAACAATTCCCTTTTCACCATCACCTCCTTCCTTTACCAATATTATTACTACTGATAATAATAACTAAACGTTAACAACAACGGCTTCTAATGATAATAATGCAATGTTTTTGAACTTGAAAAAAAAGGTCAGTTCTTTTGAAAGTTCCTTTCCTGCATGGGGCAGAGCTGCACAAATCTGTTACCATGCAGAAACAAGAGAAGACAAATTGTGAGCGTGCAATCTTTGGCTACGAGATATGTTGGTGTTGGAAAACAGGAGGGAGCCATGGGTAGAACCCTGAGGGACAATGCTCAGCTAAGCATAGCATATGGGTTTAAGTGGTTACAGGTACCGTCGCCCATAATCCATCTCGCCCTCATTTTTTTCCCCCGACCTTCTTGTATTCTTTATTTTGTTTTACTGAGAATAAGGTTAGAAAAAAGTTCAGTGTTAGGCGAAGTTTTACTGGGGTTAAGTTTAGGAATAGGGTTAGGTTTTGGCACAGTTTTACTGAGGTTAAGGTTAGGAATAAGGTTAGCGCTTAAGCATAATTTAGTTACTTCAGGAATACCAGGCTGAGCAGTTCCGCCAGCTGTATGCCCGGAGCGAGTTGGTAAAAGGGCGGTAAAAGGGCGGCTTGCTGTTACTGCAGATATGCCGGCCGGGCATTATATTATTATTATACAGAGCTTCTTTCGTTTCCGGGTTAAACAGGAAGGTGTGGTCCCCCGGGAGGAGTTCAACACCACTCGCTTTAGCTCACAGCCTTTAGTATAGCAGTACAACCAGCTACATTTTCTCAACGATCAGGTACAAACTCACAAATGATTTACGATCGTCGGGTGCGCGGCGGCGCACCATGGACATCTCTCAAACCATTAGAGATACGGCGCTTTGAAAAACCTGATATAACGGAGGCTCAACGGAGCTGGATTTAGAAATCGCATCGCTGGTGGTGACGGAGGAGGGCTAGCCGGAGCAATGCTAAAAGGTAAACAGACGGATGGGACGTTCATATATGGATTAAACGGTTGTCTACGCTTATACGCGTAGCTGGCATAAAAAGGTCCCATTAGCCTAGCTACGTTTATAAACGTAAAATAATTAAGTGGAAGATTATTTGTTCAAATGGAACCAAAGGAACCAGTGAGGGCCACGACGACAGCAGTGACAACACAGAAATGTGCGTGGGGAGGAATTAATTAAATTCCCCCCCCCCCCCCCCAAAAGGGGGAAAAAGCACAGCATTCACAGTGCACGATGAAGACACAAGTCATAATGGCAAGCAGTCCAAGACTCCTATAAACAGCATAAATCAGCCATTCGTCTCCTGTTTTCCGAGGCCTATACGGTAGCATTTCCGACAAGACTAACTCCTGCTTCCAAAGGGTGATGTGTGATGCAATTTGGGAAGAGTCGTTTGACTAACACAACAAACGCCGCAGCTCTTGGCCATGTTGAACGAGGCCTGCGTGCTGCTTGGAGCGTTTTGTGTTTGCATAGAGTGCATAAAACGTGGGAGAGAAGTGCACTATAACAGCGTGCGCAAACTATACCGCGGCCTTTTACGGCGGTGACTCAGCGGCTCTGTCAAAGTGTTTAAGGTAACTCAGTGATATGAGTCATCATCGCGCGGTTCGCCGATATCCTGTTCTCTCCTGACACGGCTGCAGGACTCCCCGTGCGTGCCACCAAGAGGCGGATTACGTGGGTGGGGAGACTCTTGTCATTGAAAGAATCATTGTCAGCAAATGTTTGCTTGAACAAAACAAAAAAAAGGGTAGTAAAATTGCATTCGTCTGTTCGGCTTTAACCCGTTAAAGGACCACTTTTCAACCTATCTTCATATAATAGGTCCTCACTAATAATCATGAAAGAATGGCGCAATTTTTTTCTACTCTGTCTGTGTCTCATAGGAGGGCTGTGGGCAGTTCAGAAACCGTCTTCCAGTGACATCATCGATGGGGAATACAAGCTAATAGAAACTGCAGGCGTTCTAGTCCTGAAAAGTTGCAATGCGAAAATGGAAGCCATCGTACTTCTCACGATAATGAAAATCTAAATATTTTTGTAAAAAAATCTTGTTTAAAAATAAATCTGCCTAATGATGATGTCACTGGAAGACGGTTTCTAAACTGCCCACAGACTGAGTAGAAAAATCGTGCAATTTTATCATGATTATTATTAGTGAGGACCTATTATATGAAGATAGGTTGAAAAGTGGTGAAGTGGTCCTTTAAGACCTGATGCCGATTTTGCAAATGCCTTCTAAATCACAGTATATAGTTATCAAACTTTTTCGTGATTCCAACACTTTCAAGACTTTTCAAAAAATGACATGACGCGCTGTGAGCTTGGATATCTGCTATTGAATAGCCAGCATTGTTATATATGCATGTTATCCAAAATACATTTAAATGAAAGGTTTTTATAATCCATTCGGCCATTGAAAATATGTCATTGGATTCCTCGTTATGAATACTTTCTGAGGTCAGAATATCTATCATATTTCCGTGCTTGCGGCTTGAGGGAAGTGATGTTTACTTGTTTCCAGTAGAAAGGTTTTTGTTGCGTTTGTCTGTGTGTGTGTTTGTGTGTGTGTGTGTGTATGTTCTATGTATGGTGGGTCAATATTCTTTTGACCACGGGTCACACTCCATTTCCTGTTCTCCGCAAGACTTGTGTCAGCAGACTCAGCAGCAGTGCACACACACACACACACGCTTAACTGCCCTGAAATAGCAAAAAAAGCTGCTAAATATACCGTCGCTATTATATATACAGCAAGTCAGATAGAAATGTATACTGTACATATACTGTACATGAACACACATACCTCAGCAAAAAAAGAAACTAGCACATGTATCATATTTAGTCCTTGATCGTACAGCTGCAGGACACAGAAACACCCGGGGCAGTTGTCCTTGCACTGGAGGTTATTTTATAGTTTTTACATTTTAATTTAAATAATAATTTTCAATTTGTATACATTGTCGTTGTTGGGAGGAAACCACCTAACTCTATTTTTGAGGTTTTTCCATTATGTTTTGCATAAATCAATGCTATTGAACACCCCTGTGTTCAATGGAAATGGAAAGCTCGGTGGTGGCTCTCGTTGCTCAAGTTCGCTTGACCGAGATCTTGGTAGGTTAGTATATACTGAGACCACTCAATAGTCTGATTAAACGTGACAATGTCCCATTCAGTGCATTGATAGCATTCTTACCGGGTAGAATGCTCACGCCCAGATGTACTGTATGCAGATGATGGTCCTGACAGCTGTGCTGAGTGACCATGCAGTGTTCAAGACTGGCTCCTTGATTCATGTCTGCTTTTGAGCACCAAAAGGACTGTGTGCAATGATGCTGGAACAGTACTCTTTCTTCTTCAAATGTGTGTTTTGGCGGAGGAGGGACTTGAAGCTGGTGAGTCATCCTGGACTCACTCAACCCTAACCTTTTAATGTCACATCAAGAAGATCTCAAACACTGTCAACTTTAACATTTCAAACAAAATAGGCCTTAATTAACAGCTGGAGCTGCCCAGGACACGTGAACTATTTTAAATAGGCTAAAATGTATAGTTTTCTTGAGTGTCCTGTATTTTAGGTCATTACTTTTTTTGCCTTTTATATAGTTGTTTTTCCTCTTCTGTTTGTACCCTTTAAGTAATGTCCATGTGCTCTTTTTGTATTGTTGTTTGTTTTCTGTACGGGGACTACAAATGGAAACTAGCATTCTTGCTAAATCGGGTGACTTGGGGGAGGTAGTTTAGAGACCAGGATGACTGCATGTTTTTTGTGAGGGTATACCTACCCTAGGGGACACGGGGAGAACATGTGAGGGTACCTCCCCTAGGGGACACGGGGAGAACATGTGAGGGTACCTACCCTAGGGGACACGGGGAGAACATGTGAGGGTACCTACCCTAGGGGACACGGGGAGAACATGTGAGGGTACCTACCCTAGGGGACACGGGGAGAACATGAACAATCAGACACCTACAATCAGAAGATCTCGTCGGCGACACACGACACGGCTTCTTGGTGTGTAGCCTTGCCACACCCCCTTGTCCTCATTGGCCACTGAAAGACGTGTCATGTCTTTGAACCGCGTGAACCTCTAGCCGTTGGCGAGGGGGGAAAACATCCGGCTGGCTGCATGGTGATGCTCTTAAAGGCTCTTTTGGTCTTGTTTTGGGAAGAGGAACTGGGGCAGAGTGAAAGGACCAGGAAATGTTGCTGCATTAATAGTACTGTGCACTTCCTCAAAAACAGAGATCCTGGCCAGGATGGGAGCATGGCAGTGTGTGTGTGTGTGTGTGTGTGTGTGTGTGTGTGTGTGTGTGTGTGTGTGTGTGTGTGTGTGTGTGTGTGTGTGTGTGTGTGTGTGCGCGCGCGCGCGTGTGTGTGCGTGCGTGTGTGGGGTATACTGTATAGGCTAATAATAGTAGAATCTGTGCTAAATCCAGCACCTTGTTCTTCAGAGTATAAAAAACAGGATATAACATGATCAGGATAGGATTCCAATCCACACACGAGCAAGCACAGGACATTTCACTTTCGCTGTGCGTGTATACGTGTGTGTGTGTACGTGTGTGTACGTGTGTGTACATGTGTGTACATGTGTGTGTGTGTGTGTGTGTGTGTGTGTGTGTGTGCGTGCGTGCGTGGGCTGCACGCTGAGGCCCTTTCATCCAGGGACCCCAAAGGGTCCCTCTCTATAGCTGTTTATTTGCCCCCATGTGTGCCGATAGTGGAGATAGCCCACAGAGCTTGGCTGTGACCAAGGGGCCAGTGTTACTGGAACATCGATGGCCTTGCGTAACCGTCGGGACATTCTGCCATTCATGTGTGCGTGTGTGTGTGTGTGGCTCCGAGGTAGGAGGTCACTAGTATGAACTGATAAGACCTCAGCAGCCTTAGGGGCCTTGCAAACGGGGAGCGAGGAATGCACACGTTGCTGCCTGGATCAACGACAGGTCTGCTGCAGGTCTGCTACAGGTCTGCTCAAGAGGGGGGCGACAACGCAAGCGTATTCCAAGTCTGGTGGGTCGCGGGCGTGTGCACGAAACGAGCATGTGCGCAACAAATTCACGGGACCGCGCTCACGTAAATACGCTTGCGTTGTCGCACCGCGACATCCCTGAGCAAAAACGCAGCTCTCATTGAAAATGAACTATAGGCGCGTTTTATCGCTCCCCGTTTGCAAGGCCCTTTACGGGCAGTGGTGGAAAAAGTACTCAAATGCATGTTTTACATAAACCTAGAACACTAAACGCGGGTGATTTTTAACCCTAGAACACTAAACGCTGGTGATTTTTAACCCTAGAAGTCTAAACGCTGGTGATTTCTAACGCTAGAACACTAAACGCGGGTGATTTTTAACCCTAGAACACTAAACACTGGTGATTTTTAACCTTAGAACACTAAACACTGGTGATTTTTTACCCTAGAACACTAAACACTGGTGATTTTTAACCCTAGAACACTAAACACTGGTGATTTTTAACCTTAGAACACTAAACACTGGTGATTTTTAACCCTAGAACACTAAACACTGGTGATTTTTAACCCTAGAACACTAAACGCTGGTGATTTTTAACCTTAGAACACTAAACGCTGGTGATTTTTAACCCTAGAACACTAAACGCGGGTGATTTCTAACCTTAGAACACTAAACACTGGTGATTTCTAACCTTAGAACACTAAACACTGGTGATTTTTAACCCTAGAACACTAAACACTGGTGATTTTTAACCCTAGAACACTAAACACTGGTGATTTTTAACCTTAGAACACTAAACGCTGGTGATTTTTAACCTTAGAACACTAAACGCTGGTGATTTTTAACCCTAGAACACTAAACGCTGGTGATTTTTAACCTTAGAACACTAAACGCTGATGATTTTTAACCCTAGAACACTAAACGCTGGTGATTTCTAACGCTAGAACACTAAACTGGTGATTTTTAACCTTAGAACACTAAAAAAAAATGTTTTAAACATATGTTTATTGATTTTCTTTAAAGTACAAAGAAGTATTTTCAGAACAATTTACATATATTTCCCCCTCCCCCCCACATCCCCATGGCAGCACAAATACAAACAAAAACTTAACACAAAATGATTTGACAATAAATACAGAACAAAAATAATAATGACAAAACTAAAAATAAAACGAAAATAAAACACATTACATACAGTTAAACAAAACACATTACATACAGTTAAACAAACAAATGCACAGTTCCCTACCCCCACCCCACAGCTGACTACTCCAATTAACCACTATACATCCAAAGCCTCTTCAATATCACCTAGCTTAATGAAGTCCAAGAACTTCTCCCATATCTTATAGAATACCGCAGGTTTAAATGCGGGTGATTTTTAACCCTAGAACACTAAACACTGGTGATTTCTAACCCTAGAACACTAAACGCTGGTGATTTTTAACCCTAGAACACTAAACTCTGGTGATTTCTAGCCCTAGAACACTAAACGCTGGTGATTTCTAGCCCTAGAACACTAAACGCTGGTGATTTCTAGCCCTAGAACACTAAACGCTGGTGATTTTTAACCCTAGAACACTAAACACTGGTGATTTCTAACCCTAGAACACTAAACGCGGGTGTTTTTTAACCCTAGAACACTAAACTCTGGTGATTTCTAGCCCTAGAACACTAAACTCTGGTGTTTTTAACCCTAGAACACTAAACGCTGGTGATTCTTAACCCTAGAACACTAAACTCTGGTGATTTTTAACCCTAGAACACTAAATGCTGGTAATTTTTAACCCTAGAAAACTAAACGCGGGTGATTTTCACCCAGACAATTATATTTTTGTAATTTCCATAATGTTGCTGAGGTCTAAGGTGGGTGGGTCTTTCGGTACCTTCATGGTATCTTCAGTGACATCATAGAAGGTAGGTTTGTTTTTCTTAGGTGTTTAGTGATAGAGTGATCGAGAAAAATCCCATACACCCACAATGGGCTATCTTTTGTTTAGTTTTTTCACGGTACCATTCTCACATGTCCCAGGAATGGGTGGACCAAAGGAGTTCCCGGCTCAATTTTTTTATTTATTATTAATTTTATTTAAAATAATTTTCACCGATTTGACCTATTTTTCATTTTTCTTTGTGAAATGTCATGATCAAATATTGGTAGTATTTACACATTTCAATAGCTTTACTTCTATACGCATCGTGAGCCTGTAAAGATAGTCTATTTTCCAAATGTTTAACTTGTGACATTTTTAACTTGTGACACGGGGCATTCTCACCCTGGGAAAGACCTACGCTGAAAAGAAATCAGCGGAAGTTGCGGGATTTTAGCGGAAGTATTGCCCAAGGAAATGACGTTGATGCTTTACAAATCAGTTTACATTCTCCGCGAATGAAACAAGTGTTGTGATTGGTCGGGAAAATATCGTATCCGGGGGAAATACTTTTGAAATACTTTTGCACTTTTGCTCAATTTTGAATACATGTAGGACTATATCTAGTCCTGCTTATATCTACTGTACATACAATACTTTTACATACCGGTAAGTGAAAAATTATAGTACTTTTTTCCATCATTGTATATGTCATGCTGAAAAAGAACCTGAAGATGGTCTTTGACCGAAACGTTGCCTAAATAAAGCGTTCGTATTGCAAGTGCAGACGCTGTGCGGGTCTTTATGCACTTGTGCATGTTTTCTGAATACATTGAGCCCTGCCTATACGCACCCGTCTCAGAGCATATCAGGTGTGCATAAGACTTTGTTGCCTATATATGCTGAAAAAAGAACAAAGGTTCTGTGTGTTTTGGAAGGGATGTACTGATCTAAATTTGGGCTGGTGTGCGGCCAAGGAAACAGCACTCTTTAGATGTCTGCAAATAGCACCGTATTCTATTTATACATCGACGCTGGCGAGTGCAATCCTTGTATGTCCAAAACCGGCACCTTACAGGGGGAAGAAAAGAGTGTTCAATGGATCCAATGTAGTGATTTAATCACAAGCTCTTCTTGACTCTGGTCATTGGTTCATTGTTTTTTTTAAACCCACAAACACATGCACTTGAAAACCGTAGAAAATTGTGGGGGGGAAAGAGAGAAAAGGCTTGTAGAATGGCTATATTTGCTGCATTAATAAAAACAAATGAAAGCAACATAAAAACATTAAATAAATATGGAGATATGAGGTTTCTGCAACGACATCCAGCATTCTATGCATACATGTCATCCTGTCACTCTGCATCCGCTATGCTGACATGAATAACAAAGGACCCCCTCTTCCTGCGTGTGCGCACACACACACACACACACACACACACACACACACACACACACACACACACACACACACACACACACACACACACACACACACACACACACACACACACACACACACACACACACACACACACACACACACACACACACACACACACACAGGCACACACACACACACACACACACAGCTATGGCTGGCATTGGTTGTAGCATGGATTGATGCACTGGTTTAGACACACTGAAGGTCCCACTGGGTCGCCATGGCAACTAGAGGCAAAATAAAGCAGCCGTCGAGACGCTGGCAGCGAGCCCCAGCTGGCTGGCTGGCGCGCACACACGCACACACACGGGCACACACACATACACACACACACCCTCCGGCCGTGGAACCTAGAAACCAAATGAGTGCGATGAGCGTGCGTGCGTGCGTGGAACACAAAACAGACGGAGAGATGTGGAGGAAGACGTGGACAGACGTGTCCTGGACTCACCCCTCTCTCTCTCTCTCTCTCTCTCTCTCTCTCTCTCTCTCTCTCCTCTCTCTCCCCTCCCTCCCTCTCTCTCCCCTCCCTCTCTCTCTCTCTCTCTCTCTCTCTCCCCCCTCCCTCTCTCTCTCCTCTTTGATGGTACTGAGAGGACCGATTTAGCAGCTTCTCCTTGGCTGGCATGCATCCACACGCACGCACGGACGCACGCAGGAGTGCATCACTATGCTTTTGAGGACATCGACAACCACTTATCACACTCTTTCATCCCCCCCCCCCCCCCATCAACATCAAATCTCTCTGCCAAAAATAACCGATCTGCTGTTGTGAGCTTGCTGATCCCATGTGCACTCCACAGAGTATCAGAATATGGATGCTACATTATGTTAATCCCAATGAGAGCTATTACACGTCTGCACTCCGGTGTAAAAACAAACAAGCTCACTAGCACGATGCAGCGTGACTCGTGAGCTTGTAGATCATCTTATTTCCAGTATACTATACGACTACACTGTATCTCAGGCATGACGGCAACCATAACCCCTATCCCTATACCCATCCTCTATAGAGTGTCGCAGTCCCGCCCCCTTTCATGACGAAGCCAGGCCCAGGAAATGATTCCCAATGCATTTTTCCCACAGACATTTCAAAAGGTATTCATTTAAAGACGGTTACGCCGCGGACAAAGCCAACTCGAGTCGTGACAACTCATGACAACAAACACAATATTTTGGACCAAACAAATGAAGAAAACGAAGAAAAACAACAAAAAAAAGCGTTGTAACCTGCCGTTTTTTTTTGTCATGATTTGTCACGGCAAGAGTTGGCTTTGTCCGCGGCGTAAACGTCTTTAAAGGTATATTCAGTGATTTCACTTAATTCAAATATTTTTTTGTTTTGTTGTGATAATCCTCTCTACTATAGAGTGTGCTGACCATATAAGGAGTTCCTCCCTGTCCCCAGTTAACCCCTGGGGGTCAAAAAACCTTAGGTTTCGTTTTTGGCTCTCTATCCTGATTGGATGAAAGGCTTAGGTCCCAGCCAAAAACGAAACCTAAGGTTTTTTGAGTGAAATCACTGAATATACCTTTAAATAAATACCTTTTGAAATGTCTATGAGGAAAACAAATGGAGAATCATTTCCTGGGCCATGGTAGGGGGCGGGACTGCGACGCTCTATACATCAGTGGTTCTCAACCAGTCCAGGCCAGGGGTCCTTGTCCTGCAGTTAAATTATGGAGAGTTGGTAACCAAATGAACCCTAATTAGATCTTAACTCTTGAGAGCGTAAAATGAAACCAAATGGACCGTACGGTTTCACTTCACACGATCAAGAGTTGCGTTATTATTAGCCTGAGCTAACGCTAGACATTTCTGGCCTAGATGGGAGGGTCGCGGCTCAGAAAAACGCGCACCCTGATTGGATCTCATCGATCTGTCCGTCACCGCCGGCCCCTCCTCTCCCCCCTAGTGCAGCGCTACGTCACATCATTTGGAGCGACGCCCACCCGGAAGGGTTGACTCCCACTTTTAGACCAGAGCGGCCAATGCGTTCCTCCAGGCTTTCAATTCTTGCACCAACCAAGTGAAAGCCTGGTACCGAGGCTACGTTATTATTAAACATCTGCATCCCATTGCTTAATTTACAACTAGTCTACATAATTAGAGAATGTAATTTTTTTGTTATTTTATGCCTGTTATCTCCTAATGGTACCAAAATCAATGCAGCATGGAATTGTGGACAAAACCTTATCCAACGATAACAAAATATTCTTAATTATTGTGTCTTGAGACACTAATGGAGTTCCAAAAATGTGTTTTGCTGCACTTGTTGGTGGCACTAACAGGCCAATGTGAAAAGGGTGGGATATATTCTTCAGCCTAGTAGGAAAGTCTGTGAATGATTTCACATAAATTGCTTGCAGGCATGATTTCAATTTCAATCCAAAAATGTGTTTTGCAAAACTCCACCTGTTGGTGGCGCTATAACAGATAACACATGACTATAAAGACACACACACACACACACACACACACACACACACACACACACACACACACGCCAGGTCCTGCTGGCACACTGAGGCTATCCTAAATATGGTCAGCTGACTCAGATTGCATCCCCCGCCACTCACTACGCTGCATGTGTTCACGCTCGCTGTATGCCAGGTGTGTGTGTGTGTGTGTGTGTGTGTGTGTGTGTGTGTGTGTGTGTGTGTGTGTGTGTGTGTGTGTGTGTGTGTGTGTGTGTGTGTGTGCCAAGTGGCAGACAGACGGCCGCTCATAGCGACACACCCACTGCCAGGACCACCGGCGGCCGGCCACGTTCCAAGAGCCCAGAGAGAGAGAGAGAGAGAGAGAGAGAGAGAGAGAGAGAGAGAGAGAGAGAGAGAGAGAGAGAGAGAGAGAGAGAGAGAGAGAGAGAGAAACTCCATTGGGGCCAAGCTAGCTGGCACCTGACAGCCCATACACAGGGAGAGGTCTCCACAGTTACCAGGTCCAAACATCATCCGCTGCATTGTGTGTGTGTGTGTGTGTGTGTGTGTGTGTGTGTGTGTGTGTGTGTGTGTGTGTGTGTGTGTGTGTGTGTGTGTGTTTTATTTTTATTTATTTATTTATTTATTTGACAGGGACAACGCTCATTAATCAACATGTCAGTTCAGTTTTCACATCAATGTAAATGGGCCAGAGTTAGCCAAAGCTAAATTTCATCTGTAGTCCCCGCAGCTAGGGCAGGCTCTTAAAAAGTAAATGATAAAAGAAAGACAGAGTGTAGGGCGCCTGCACACAACACCATGCGTTGATGCCATGTGTGCATATGTGCAGGCACCCATCACTACGTCCATACAAAAACACAGTACAACAGATAAAAGAAAGACAAAGTGTGGGGCGCTTGCACTCAACAGTCAACACCATGCGTTGATGCCATGTGTGCATATGTGCAGGCACCCAACAGTAACACCATGACCATACGTGGTCATGGTGTGTGTGTGTGTGTGTGTGTGTGTGTGTGTGTGTGTGTGTGTGTGTGTGTGTGTGTGTGTGTGAGTGTGAGTGTGTGTGTGACAGCTCCTCAGACCCACACCGCGGACAAAGAATACCTCACGTATATGAAACGAGGCAAAAATAAACCAAGCCACAATTGAGGACCAGCTTATTGTTACATTCCAATGATGTGTGTGTGCGTGTGCGCGTGTGTGTGCGTGCGTGAGTGCGTGCGTGCACGTGTTTCAACTTTTAATGGTTTATATTGTTTAAAATTGTTTTAAAATGTCGCAGTAAAAGCAAAGTAACAAAAAAATTGTAATATCGAATCGCAACAATCGTTGAATCGCAGAATTGCAATTATGATTAAGAATTGCAATATGAATAGAATCGTCAGCCTATAGGTATATGGATCCATAATAGGTAACAGGTCCGTTTGGTTCCATTTGTACACTCTCAGAGTTACAGACCCATAAGGGTCCATTTGGTTACAAACTGTCATTTAGCTGGGGACCCCCTGGAACTCCATCAAGGAGGACCCCTGGGGGTCCCCGGACCCCACTTTGAGAACCACTGCTCTAAGGGAAATATAGTGGCCCTCTCCATCGCCAACGTTGCCCAGCTGCTGTAAGTGATTGTTGATGAGGCGTGTGCGCAGAGAGCCTCATACAGACATCGCAGGGACCACCGTGGCGTTTGCTAATGTTCCTTTGATGTACGCTGTGGTTTCCGAGGTGGCGCTCGGGCGACGCCACAGCTTTACGAGAGGTGTGAATTCCTCCGAGTCACAGTGAACATATATACACACACACACACGCACACGCACACACACACACACACACACACACACACACACACACACACACAGACAGGAAAAGCTAGTGGAAATAAGACGAGACAGAGCAGAGAGAGACTTGTCACTCAGAGCACTCTCAGCCCTGACAACCACGCATGCACACCCACACACACACACACACACACACACACACGCTTTCTATAGGGGAAAGTGCATTGTCTATATGACCACGGAGGAGAGATAATATGAATATTCATAGACATATGCTAGTTGCTCCACAGTTTGTTTCCCTCCCTACTATCAAAGCAACCTTGAAATTAGCTTTGGTGTAAAGCACACAGGTCTGCATTAAGCCCTGTAAAACACTCTCACTCTGCCCCTGTCAGACGCGCACGCACGCATGCAGGCGCACGCACACACACACACACGCGCACACGCACCCCCCCACACACACACACACACACACACACACACACACACACACACACACACACACACACACAAGCAAAACGGCTGCAAGGCACATGGCACAGTTCAGCCCTGGAACACTTTGGAACAATGAGATTACAAGTTTGCTCCAAGGTGCTGTGCAGTGTGCACACACATCAATATTAATTCATGAATAGTATGCATGCGGTAGACAGACATGCACATGCACACGCACGTGCACATACACACACACTACCCTACTGGCCAACACTGGAACTGCAGCACATTCATGGGGGTGGACGGACGTTCAGTGACGTCAGTGCGCCGTCAACCCTGACCTCAAATTTCAGACCACTCTCAACTTCCGCCCCCTCGAGCCATTGAGTTATAATGGTACATCCGGCAGTCTTCCACGTGCTTCAAAACGCCACTGAGCAACTTATTCTATCAGAAACACCACCAAAATATTATTTTACCATCTGAGAAACATTGCCAAAGTCCGACCATTTCTGTCCCAAAATGACACCGAAAAGCTCATCCACTGTTTCAACACCAGCAGGCTTGACTATTGCAACGCTCTCCTGTCTGGCTTACCCCAAAAAATCCATTGGTCGGTTACAACTGGTCCAAAACGCATCTGCCCGCGTGCTGACAAAGACCAAACGCAGAGAGAGCACACATTACACCAATTTTAAAGTCCCTGCATTGGTTGCCTATACATTTTAGAATAGATTTAAAAAATCTTTTACTTGTTTTTAAAACATTAAATGGAAATGCACCTGTCTACTTCTCAGAAATGGTTCCTAAATATTTGCCCGGCAGACCCCTCAGATCATCCAGCACTGGCCTCCTAGAGATTCCAGAGACCCCTAAAACAAGCTACTTTGCCCCTGTGCTGTGGAACAGCCTGCCAAGGGATCTACGGTTCTCTGAATCTGTGGAAATTTTTAAACGAAATCTTAAAACACACCTTTTTAGCATTGCTTTTACCTCCTAGATCATTACATGTCCTTTTTTAGTTTTTTTGTCGCTCCTTTTATTATTGTTTTTTTTTTGTTCGTTATTACTATGTAGTTGATGCTTTCTAATAGCAGGGGGCGGGGCTGTCGCTACTCGGTCCGCACTCTATCCTTTATAGCTCTATGGGGCAGACAGGCATGGAGCTCACTCTATCCTTTATAGCTCTATGGGGCAGACAGGCATGGAGCTCCAACCACTCTATCCTTTATAGCTCTATGGGGCAGACAGGCATGGAGCTCAACCACTCTATCCTTTATAGCTCTATGGGGCAGACAGGCATGGAGCTCAACCGCTCTATCCTTTATAGCTCTATGGGGCAGACAGGCATGGAGCTCAACCACTCTATCCTTTATAGCTCTATGGGGCAGACAGGCATGGAGCTCAACCACTCTATCCTTTATAGCTCTATGGGGCAGACAGGCATGGAGCTCACTCTATCCTTTATAGCTCTATGGGGCAGACAGGCATGGAGCTCAACCACTCTATCCTTTATAGCTCTATGGGGCAGACAGGCATGGAGCTCCAACCGCTCTATCCTTTATAGCTCTATGGGGCAGACAGGCATGGAGCTCACTCTATCCTTTATAGCTCTATGGGGCAGACAGGCATGGAGCTCACTCTATCCTTTATAGCTCTATGGGGCAGACAGGCATGGAGCTCAACCAAGCCACATTCACTGCCAGTTCCAGCAAAGCCCCTTCAGACATATACGACTCAAAGCAAAGAGCCTCACTTTCGGGGTTTCCAGACCTAAGTTGCGCCGCGGACGTCTTCCGCTCAGTGCAGCGGACACTTTGATTTCTTTCCGGGGCTTTGGGCGGTCCCGAGAGGGGACGCACACGGAAGCCTATTTAATGGCATGTAGTCCTCTAGTTCTTGGTTGGTGAAGTGGGAGTGACATTGACAAGATGTTGACAAACAGGCAAATTCTGGCGTTGGTGACAGCTGATAGTGGAATTATAATACACACGCAAATATTGATATGACATCACTGGGTGACAGGGCAGTCCTGTGCACCAGATACAAGAAGATTTACAAGGTCTTTTTTAACATAGTAATAAGATGTGAACATAAAATATGAAACAATAAATCATAATTAACAAAATACCCATCAACAAACTCACATCATGTCACGTTGCTTGTATACTGCTATTTTATGTCCCCGGGTTCAAGTGGTTAAACGTATATATAGTTATTTTCAATGTCATGGAACAGGGTTACAATAAATAAATAACAATATAATTCAGGGGTGCCATGGATGAAAAGATTACAGGGGTGATCTGAACCAAACATGAGAACCACTGCTTTACATTACTTCAGAGGATTTTTCTAATGTTTTATTTGTTAACAATTTTGATTTTGGACAGACAATGTTACTTTGAGGTGCCCAAATGTCCCCATGTATCCCTCGACATTCACTTCACAACTTCACAAGTCCCTCCCAGGGGAGTTTGGCTCTGTGAAAGAAGAAAACTACAATTGAAACCCCGCCCGTAGATGGCCTGCAGGCTGCATCTGTTCCATTGGCTAGTGCCTATCACTTCCGGGTGACACGCTTCATTTTTATGCTTGTGCGCAGCTTACATTTGACACGGAGGAGAGCGTTTCCGGGAATCTGGCCGCGCAAGTCGTCCGAGGAAGTGAAGCTTTTTTTCCAACCACCAGCTGTCTAAAAACCCGGTTTTGAAGCTGTCCGCAGCCGACAACGTGCGCAGCTCTTTTGATAGTGTGGCAGTACCCTCTCATAGCAGGGGAGAATCTTGGGAAATGAAGGCAAAGACGTTGGCTGCCAGTGTTATTAATGTCCAAAGTGGTCACTGATATACCCAACATCACATATTACTGCCTCTTTATCTTTCTTAAAAAAAAGAAAAGAAATCCCCCTTGAAATGAAATAAATGAAAAATAAATATGTTTGGGTTTGGCAACACACGCACATACAGAGAGAGAGAGAGAGAGAAAGAGAGAGGGAGAGAGAGAGAGAGAGAGAGAGAGAGAGAGAGCATGTTTTACATATAAATGAGCCTCTAATGGTGAGCTTGAGGGCTAAATTGATCGGTTTTTTTCTGTGAGCTGGAAAATATATTTTTGGCAACTCTCTCTCTCTCTCTCTCTCTCTCTACCTGTCCATATGTATTAATATTTAATAGTAAAATGACCCATTGATGAATGTGATGGATGTTGTTTGTGATGTGGACAAACACTTCTGGTTAGGTGGAAGACATATTAGCGCAATCAACGATAAAGTGTGTGTGTGTGTGTGTGTGTGTGTGTGTGTGTGTGTGTGTGCGTGTGTGCACGCGTGCATGCAATCCTCCATAAACGCCATTCCCAAGGGAGACGAGTGGAGCGTCAATAAATATTTTACGACCCCCCCGGTTCACTTTCGATCGTAATGGGGGGGGGGGGGGGGGGATTTGGATGCGACGTACTCACGGCTGGGGGTCTCAGTGGGGGGTCCGGGGCCTGCCGGGGCTGTCAGGGAGCGAGTTCCTCCCCTCATCCGGCGGACCCTTAATGGTGAAAGATGAGGAGGCTGAAGACTGAAGGAAGTGCGGGATGGAACGTCTGACGACATAGATTATAGGTAGCAAATCAATCAGCCATTCCCAACCTGTGTACCGGCTGTATGTGGCACGTGGGCCCCAAATTAATTGGCATACACTTTTAGTTGAAGATAATGTAACATTAATGAAAACAATGTTTTCTTTGCGATGCCGATAACATTATTAGTTCCAATTGATCGTATAGCCGGAATACAACAAATCGATTTATTAAAATAAACGTGCGATGAAAATGCACACGGCCCACCCATCTGACCGCTTAACACGGCAGCCGTTAGGCGGTCAGAGCATGCATGGGTGGGCCACGAGCACCTTGGAGATGTCCGAGTGAGTGGGCCCCTGATAAATGAAACGACGGAGGCTGATATATTATTGATCTGAAGGGTCTTCGACAGCAGCTGACCCCCCGGAGCAACCTTCCGATTGACCTCGGAATGACCCCCTCCCACCCATGACCTCTGACCTCCTCAGTAGGCGCTCCTGCACGGTGAAATCATGAGGGATAATTTGACTCAAAGAGCCTATATACTAATGGAACCAAAGTGGACCCGTAAAGGGTCTGTAACTCTTTCCCATTTGTGCATAATTCAGAGTTAAATTGGCACTCGGGACATGGGGTTCCTGTTTCAGGGGGCCAGCCAGCAAATATAGCATATAGCCTATCCATGCTGAGAGGACCCCTGAAGGGAAAAGCCGAAAGGAAAAGAAGGCTGTGTGTGTGTGACGTGTGTGTGTGTGTGTGTGTGTGTGTGTGTGTGTGTGTGTGTGTGTGTGTGTGTGTGTGTGTGTGTGTGTGTGTGTGTGTGTCCAAAATAGTATTTTGTCTGTCCAAAGTGCTGGTGGTAAACATGAAACAACTTCCTCCATAACTTCTTCATACATTTTTATCCCACGATTTTGCAACCCATTTTTTCATCCAGTGTCAATTATCTAATGTAATCCTGGGTGCTACACTTCCTCTGCCAACTTGGGGGGGGCAGCGGACTGACCTCATGCTTCCTTCTATGCATGAGGAGTCCAAGCTGCTTCTTTTCACCCGACAGGGGAGAGTTTCCCCGGCCTGACGTAGCGTGTGGAAGGAACACGTTATTCCGACCAGTTCCCTTCCCCTCCATCAGGCGCCCCGGCTGGCCAGGGGGAGGCAGTTTAGAGACCAGGATTACTGCACAGGGAGAACATGCAAACTGGTTATTCACCAACAGCCATGGAACAGGTTTGTCACAATGATATGGCGTCCAGAGAAAGTTATAACATCTAAAATGTAACATCCAAAGAATCTAAGACTCTGCCTCTGTGTTTTCACGTGGCCGTTATACAGTATCGGGCTTTCTCTGCAGCTGGACCTACACTCTGGAATAGTCTTCCACTCCACATAAAGGCTGAATTAGCCTTTATGTGGAGTGGAAGACTTTGGAGATTTTGGAGATTTTTTAATCCAACCTGAAAACACACCTTTTTAGTCTGGCTTTTAATACAGTGTGAAGTTTAATGTTTATTGTTGTTCATTGTTTTTGTTGTTATTTTGTTTGTTTTAGGCCTGTTTTTTTCAATTGTATTACATACGTTTTATTATTGCACTGTGATAGACTACGGTCTACCTGTTCTGGAAAGCACTTTGGGTCAACTGCTGTTGTTTTTAAATGTGCTATATAAATAAAATTGACTTGACTTGACTTTCAGTTTGGGACATTTTTCAGAAGTCAGAACCACCGCTGCCAAATATCCTGGATGATTGCAAGGTCATGCCGTGTGTGAGAGGCGTGCGTGCGTGCATTCTTCTTGTGCATGACAGACGGGGGTTTCGGGGGTGCGTCTAAGTGACTACTTGATGTGTTGTGCTTGACGTGCCTGCGCAGGTGCGAATCTGGCGAGTATGTGCGTGCGTGTGTGTGTGTGTGTGTGTGTGTGTGTGTGTGTGTGTGTGTGTGTGTGTGTGTGTGTGCGTGTTTGACGTCAGCCTGGCTGCCAGGTCACGGTGACAACTGGAACTCAGTGGCGTGCTGGTTAAATGACGCGCTTGGCTGAACAAAGGGCACTTTACACTATGTGTCACTTACACAGTGGGGGTGGGGCATACCAGCCTGCATGAAGTCACCAGAGAGTTTCTGGCTCACACGCACGCACGCACGCACACACGCACGCACGCACACACGCACGCACGCACGCACCCGCGTGCACGTGCACACACAATTTTACCGTTGCAGGTCTCTAAGAATAGCATTTTATGGTAGTTGCTAGTGTAAACATGCCCTTTTCCAGCACCCATGTGGGATGATGGTGGCCTAAAGGTCACATGGAGCACGCTTGTGATGACTGGGTGAAGGGGTCAGTCTGGCAAATAAATAAATAAATCATACCCGTGTGAACCGAGTGGTGCAACTCCGTGTGGGGGTCCCTGGGGGGTCCCCGGAATTCCCAGCACCCACAGGAACGCGCCCGGTTCCAGCGAGCCACCTCGCGTTCGAAACGGTCTAGAAATGACAGAGTTATCGTGTGGGGGTCATCGGGGGGGGGGGGGGAACATCCAGACCCCCAGGAAGGCGCCCAGGGAGCCGGGCCAGTTCCGGCGAGCCATCCCATGTCTGACAGTTACCGTGTTGGGGGTCCCCAGGGGGTCCCTGTACTGTACTGTACTGTACTGTACTGTACTGTACTGTACTGTACTGTACTGTACTGTACTGTACTGTACTGTACTGTACTGTACTGTACTGTACTGTACTGTACTGTACTGTACTGTACTGTCACACCTGAAATCATCATATAAACAGTATTATGTGTGTATGTGTAAAGGGCCTTGCGAACGGGGAGCGATAAAACGCGCCATATAGTTCAACGAAACCTGCGTTTTTGCTCGGAGAAGTCGCTACCGATATTGACGTCAGACTTCGGTGCTTTATACATTATTGTTGACTGGGTGAATGTATGCACAGTCTTGTAAAGCCAGCGGCTTATTTCCATTGCAGTCCTTTCATAATTTATGTATGTGCATGATGTTTTGATGTTTTGTTGCGTGTGTGTGTGTGTGTGTGTGTGTGTGTGTGTGTGTGTGTGTGTGTGTGTGTGTGTGTATTTGCATGTATTTATTTTGAACAAGTCCACGCACCCAATGGGGCAAAAGGTGTCCTCGGGCATGACAATCCAAGGTGCAAGAAAAATAAATCCCAATGTATACATGTATTTTTTCCCCGTAAATTAAATATCCTACCTAACCATAGAAGTGAGTCGCACAGACGTAGTGAAAATAACAGATTATAGTTTCTCTATTTTCCCTGTTAATTTCAAATAAATAACAATCCTAAGAAAATAAATGGTCTGACAGCAAAACGGAGGGATATTCAAATCTCTAATCTTCTCCATGGTCGGTGAGCTTGCCAGGAGGGAGAATTAGGGAAATGGCATCAGATATCGTACCACACGCTTGGCTAGCTCGCGGCAACAGCGCTAAAGGCCCTTGACATTAGCATCGGTTGGTGGGGAAAGTTAAGTGAAATGCATAATGACACAGTGTGTGTCTGTGTGAGTTTGTCACTGTCCTGACAGTGGAATGTAACTAAGTACATTTGCTCAAGTGCTGTACTTCAGTATGAGGTACATTTACAGAACTTGACTCCACTAAATAGTGTTACAGCCTTTTTGCTCCACTACAATTATTTGACCGCTTTAGTTAATAGTTTGGCTACTCTGCAGATTTAGATTATTAATACAAAACATAAGCTATACCCAGCAGCACAATACATTCAAATCAGCCCCACCATTACCAAGTATTAAGCTTGTATGATTAATGCATTATTAAGCAGAAAAGTGTGTTCCTCTGAGCGCCTATCCCAGGGCCGTGCCAGTCACGTGCCAGTCATCAGGACGGAGGAAGGTGCGAGGGGAACTAGTTTGTGCGACCCTTACGGGTCCATTTGGTTTCATTTGAAAACTCTCTCAGTTAGGATTTTACAGTATATACTGTAGATTGTATCAATATCAATGGTATGAATTGGGGTCCGTGGCCTATATAATGCAGTGGTTCTCATCTCAACGGGGGTTTCCCCAGATGACAGTGAAGTGACAATTTAAAGCGCAAATAACATGCATTTTAAAACTGCTTTTAATATTTAATATCATATTGTCTATGTCCCTCAAAGTTATTTCTAATGGTTTGAGCCTCAATCACCACTCTGATATAACCAGGCCTTGTCATTTCTTTCTGGACTTTGAAATCAGTTTTAGCTGCAGTACCACAATGTCCTGAGGTGGTGGGGGTGCTGATATGCAGATTATTTAATATTTTAGTCATTATAATACTGATGCTAGATAAAACCAGGCTTGTTTCCATGCCATGCCAGCTTGGAAAATCAACAATGGTGGACATTGTAAACAAAGTGGAAATGCAAATTTGGAACTGAAGACTTTAGAAGAGGAGGAATTATACAAAGTAGAGTGACATTGGGGACATCACGATGAGGCCAAAATCAGTCGAGCTGTTCCTGAGAGCAATTTCCATTAAAACACCCATATGACATGAAGGCCTGATTGTTCAAAATTGGTTATTTGTGGGAATAGAAAACACACATGAGAGCCCCAAAAATACAAAAGAAATTGAAAAAGTAGAATTTTATGTTATAGGTCCTTTAAGGACTTTTAATACATGACTAAAACGAAATAATGTTTTTTGTCAAAAGACTATGACTAAAACGCTGTAGAATTCAACACCGTTTTGGTCCTCAAGGTGTCATGTCAATATTGAACCATCCACAGCATCAGCGATGTTTAGTGCCTCCGATTCACAGCCGCGGCAGCCCGAATAATTGCTCACTCCGCTCTTAAAGTTCATTCACTCAAGTATGCACTTCAGTACAATTTGTATGTACTTTGAGTATGTAAAAAAAAAAATCTAATACGTTATTCTACTACTATTCAACAGAGGTAATAATAATGTACTTTTTACTCCACTACAATTATTTGAAAATGTCAGTTACAAGTTACTATGTAGATGTATTATTTGTATCAGAAACATACATTTTTATATTTTGGTTATTTGAAAATGGCATAGTGATTTTTTAAATTATTATTTGAGTGCTTTTACTTTGGTAGGCTACTTAAAGGACCACTTCACCACTTTTCAACCTATCTTCATACAGTTGGTCCCCACTAATAATCATGATAAAATAGCACAATTTTTCTACTCAGTCTGTGTCTCATAGGAGGGCTGTGGGCAGTTCAGAAACCCGTCCAACAGTGACATCATCGATGGGGAATCCAAGTTAATCGAAACGGCAAGCTTTTCCTGAAAAGTTGCAATGTGAAAATGGAAGCCATTGTTCTCACGATAATGAAAATCGAAATGTTTTTTCAATGTTGTTTAAAAAAAAGAAAACGATGATGTCACTGGTGGACGGGTTTCTGAACTGCCCACATAACAGCCCTCTTATGAGACACAGACCGAGTAGAAAAAAATAGTGCTATTTTATTATGAACATTAGTGAGGACCAATTATATGAAAATAGGTTGAAAAGTGGTGAAGTGGTCCTTTAAAGTAAATTTAAATGCCCATACTTTTGTGTTTGTACATACAATACTTTTACTTTACTTTAGGCCTACTTCCACCACTGAGATCTATTTTAGTACATTTTTCTAGTCGATCACCTTCAAGGACAAAACATTCATCAGACACGCTTTGAAAACATGCTAGAAATGGAACAATGCTCACAGTTCAAAACAACTTGAACAAGGAGGCTATTTATACACAAGTCTATTCAAGGTCTATTTGAGAGAGTGCTCAAATCACAGACTAAAGGTAGACAAAGAGAGGTGGGCCCTGGGGGGGGGGGGGGGGGGTACTGTCAAAGCACTTTCAGAAAAGTATGCGTGTACTGTATACCGTATTGGCGAGTATCAGTTCTTGTGCGCCTGACATCATAAATTGTGTGTCTGTCTTTGCCTTCGTGTTTATCTGAGGGGTATTTTCAACTACAAGAAGTACAGAGCTAATAAAAACGAACAAACGTATTTCACATGTTCTGGATTTGTTTCCATACGATGCGGCTACATGCTACCGTACTCTAATGCATACAGTAGGTGTTAACAATGATACTAATGAAGGCTGTTCCATTGTGGTCAAATAGTCAGGGTGCTGCTGTTGTGCATGTTGGCTTATGCTGGAAACACATACTAGTGGTTCTCAAAGTGTGGTCCAGGGACCCTCATGGTTCCTTGAGGTGGTTCCAATTGGCCCCTTATGGGTGTGTAACTCTGAGAGTGTACAAATGACTTGTGTGTGGTACAAATGTGGGTCCGGGAAATTCAAAGGTTTGAGGACCACTGTACTATACACAAAGTGGATAAGAGCCTTCATTGCTAACACAAGGTAAGGAAGAGACCCAATTTCTTTGACTGCTGTGCATAGACCCTATGTGGGTCCACTGGGTCCGCGTGATATTGGCCTACAACTAGATTTTACCAAGCCCCACCCTGCCTGTGTTCAATTGGCTGAATGCAGGAACGTATTAGGGTTAGAATTGTAAATCATGTTTTCAGGTGAGTGTTTGCCACCAACTGACACTCAAAGTGGCTCAAAGTGACTACTGGCCAATCACAGTGCGACTTTTCTGGGTGTGTGTTTGCGTGCGTGCGTGTGTGAGGAGGAGGGGAGGTCAGTGAGTTTGAGGGAGCTGCTATTTGAAGTCAGTGACAACTCAACTACAGTTTTGTCATTCTGCTCCTGAACAGAAATGGGACTGGGGGTGAGCGCTGGCATGAACACGCATTTAATTGGGCTGTTTGGCGTTGCAGCATGACCACATATTCACAGCCTGCGTGCGTGCGTGCGTGCGTGCATGTGTTTGCTTGGACAACTGGACAATGAAACCTTTCGGAAAGGTCGGTGGTCTGAAATACATAACCAAAGATAACACACACACACGCACACACTCACTCACGCGTACTCACACGCACATGCATGCACTTCCACATATTGGAGCACAAAGATGTGCACAGTTGACGATGACACTGGAGCAGCAGGGGCCGGTATAACTTTGAGTTATACTCGGCAAGCAAACCTATAAAGCTCGCAATGCGTCGCGGGAACGTGGTGTGTATCAATAATATCCTCAGTAGTGTTGGCCACTGCACTGAAAATGAGAATGGACCTCTCCCACTCTGTCTCTCTCTCTCTCTCTCTCTCTGTCTCTCTCTCTCTCGCACACATGCATGCATACACACATGCACTCTAATCCTCCAGTGTGAAGCTGTTACTGGGCCAGGTGTCCATTTGTTTCATATTTATTGATAGCTATTTTATTTTATACACTGCTGGTGCGAAGTACGATTTTCATTTCATGTGCAAGCATGTAAATGACAAATGGCGTGTAAAGTGAACCTTTAACCATAGAGGCAAATATTGTACTTTCTACGCCCCTATATTTGACAGCTTTAGTTACTATAGTTTCTTTGCAGATTTGGATTATTATTTCAAAAATCTATGTCATTTGAAAATATGGATCTACAGTATACAAGCTCACAGCTTGTACATGTCATGGGCTCATCTTCAGTGAAAGGATAGGGGCCCTATATCTTGTACGCTGCCTTAATTACTCCTTATCCCTAAACGAATTAGCCTTATTTTAATATTTTGAAAAACATTTAAAAACTAGTTCAACTAGCCACTCTTCATCGGCACGTTGTGAGGTATGAGATTGGCTATTTGAAAAATTAGGATTGAGGCCGGTGTGTGTGTGTGTGTGCGTGTGTGCGTGTGTCTACTCACCTGTGTCAACTGTAAATAGCGGTGACATTTACAGTACATGGTATAGTAGGAGTGTGCCGCCTTTATGCCGCCTTTGTGTGTGTGTGTGTGTGTGTGTGTGTGTGTGCATGTGTCGGGATTGTTTTATTGTGAACATTTTCATGGTTAGACTTACAATTAGAAACATATTCGGGTTGGGGTTAGTATAAGAATTAGGCATTTAGATGATGGGTTTGGTTTAGTAATATGGTACAATGTGAACGCATACAGCGCTGTGTGTGTGTGTGTGTGTGTGTGTGTGTGTGTGTGTGTGTGTGTGTGTGTCTGTGTTTTTGTGCTTGTGTTAAGCTGGCTCATATGATGATGTTGTGATAACAGTGGCCTATACGCGTGCTTGCATTCCGGGCATGCTTAGCATTTAACCAGGCTATTAGCAAAGAATGCTGTTGTTGTTTTTTGCCATCGGAACTAAAACATGTGACCTGCGTGTGCGTGTGTGTGTGTGACTGTGCGTGTGTGTTTGTATTGTAAATCTCTATTGACAAAAAAACACAAGCGTTTCTTGTGATTTCCTCTCAAGTGGTTTCACAGAAATAGAACGGCGAACAATACACGGATTCATTCTGGATTTCCAGGTTTCTTTCGCCTCCAAAAGGTCAGTCTGCAGATTCAAACTGATCGTAGATGTTGTCTATGCATGGCGCGTGGAGACCTCACATGTCCAAAAGCGTTACTTCTCAGGAAACGGGAAAAAGGAACCCGTGTTCCGTTGTATCCCAGTGGTGTAAAGCAGTGGTTTTCAAACCCTTTTCATATCAAGGTCCATTTATGTATTCTGCTTTTGAGCCACGGTCCACCTATTTGATGAGATTTTGCCTATCAGACCCTGCAGAAGTTTGAATATTTTGTTTGTCGTTGGATAAGATTTATAATAATGAATTGCATTTTTATAGCGCTTTTCCAAGTGCTCAAAGCACTTTACAATGGTTCATTCATTCATACATTGGGAGGTGAAGCGGCGAACAGTCGACGCCAGCGTTCTCACTTCCCACATTCACACATTCACACACCGATGGTGGCAAGCTCACACCAACCAACTCATTGGAGGCAATTTAGGGTTCAGTGTCTTGCCCAAGGACACTTCCACATGTGGACAGGAGGAGCCGGGATTCGAACCGCCGACCCAGGGATCATTGGACGACCTGCTCTACCATGCTGGATTGATGTGGTAGCATCCATAATGGAGAGATAACAGGCAAACGATGAGCAAAATAACAATTCTTCTACATTCTCTAATCGTGTGTAGAATTCTTGAAAATTAAGTACTGCAGATGTTTAACAGTAATTTAAGTCTTGAGAGCGTAAAATGAAACGGGTCCATTTGGTTAACTCTCAAGAGTTAACCAATTCTGAACGGGAACCCCTTTTGATGTTTTAAGCATTATGTTATGCTTTAGGCAGCTATTGAAAAATAGCAGATCTACAAGCTCATAGTGCGGCACCGAGTGCCGCGCTACGAGCTTGTAGGTCTGCTATTTTTTTTTTAAATCGTGAAAATGTGGCGCAAATCTTTGAATATTATATTCTTTCAGACCGAAAGCTTTTAACTCACATCTTTGCTTCTGGGAGGTCCCTGAAACGGCATTTTCAAATGGGGGTTGGCGGCCAATTACATACCACTGATACAGAAACATGAGGTATTTCAGAAAACTGTCAGGATTTAAAAATACTTTTTTTTTTTTTTCGACGTCAGGCCTAAATGGGTTAAAGATCTATAAGGGTCCTCTCCATCATTTAGCACGGGCACCACCTGGAACCCCCTCAAGGACCACTGGTGGTCCCCGGACCACCGTTTGAACGGGCCCGGGCCTGACCCATTGCTTGGGAAACCAGTGCGGTAAGGCGAGCCTTTGACCTTCAGTGCACGCAGCAGAATGTGTAGCCCCTCCGGGCGGCACTGGGTCAAACATAGCCCTGGCCCGGCCTGCAGTGACTGTACTGTATGTAATGGTAGACACATACATGGCCCTGGCCCGGCCTGCAGTGACTGTACTGTATGTAATGGTAGACACATACATGCATGGCCCTGGCCCGGCCTGCAGTGACTGTACTGTATGTAATGGTAGACACATACATGGCCCTGGCCCGGCCTGCAGTGACTGTACTGTATGTAATGGTAGACACATACATGGCCCTGGCCCGGCCTGCAGTGACTGTACTGTATGTAATGGTAGACACATACATGGCCCTGTGCTGCATGACTGGAGTCATCACCGCAAATACATTCTACAGTATAGCACTTCCATGAATGGATACACACAGTGGTGGAGAAAGTATACACATGTTTATTTATTTATTTTTTTGAGTGGTGCAACCACTCCAAGGAACAGCAATGTCCGTGTATACCTATGTGACGTCAATGAGCACCAGTATGACTATGAATACCAGTAGGGGCGCTGTTGTGCCAGAAACAGAGAGAGATAGGGAGGAGGGTGGGGGGGGGGGGGGAGTTGCACCACTCAGTTCAGTGGGATTTTTTACTTACGTAAAAGTATCAAAACTGCAATTCAGTTCAAAATTCAGTTCAAAATGTACTTGAGTAAAAGTACAAAGGTATTGGCATCGAAATGGACTTGAAGTACCCAAAAGTAGAAAGTAGTCATAATGCAGAATGTCACATTTAGCAAGTTTTCAAATGCATAAAAATATCAGATCTACCGTTCTGCGTTTAGTGTGTCTAAGAAGGACACGACCTTTGACACAATCCTGTTTCTGGAGTGACACGCGCAAAAGGAAAGTTACAATAATGTGAATTAAATGAGCATGAACCATTATTTTTTTTTGGAGGTGTGTGTGTGTGTGTGTGTGTGTGTGTGTGTGTGTGTGTGTGTGTGTGCCTGTGGCGGGCGGGCGGGGGGCTACTATGTTGAGTAAGCCCCTCGCAATGACGCACACAGCCCAGTCATGAGACACCAGAGAAATGACAGGCACGCTTAGTTGAAATGACACAGGGGTGACACGGAGATGGTGTGTGCGTGCATGTGTGCGTGTGTGTGCGTGTGTGTGCGTGTGAGAGAGAGAGAGAGAGAGAGAGAGAGAGAGAGAGAGAGACAGGAGGTTAAAGTGGGACCACAGGTGGCCCAGGAGGGAGGGAGGGGATTGGGGGTATTTTAGTCCAATTGTTAAAACATAACACTTCAAACAAGGGAATAAATAGACGCAACAACAGTGAATGTGTGGAACGACAATACGCGGCAGGGAGAGACACAGAGAGAGAGAGAGAGAGAGAGAGAGAGAGAGAGAGAGAGAGAGAGAGAGAGAGAGAGAGAGAGAGAGAGAGATAGAGACAGATATAGAGAGATAGAGAGAGAGAGACAGATATAGAGAGAGAGAGAGAGAGAGAGACAGATATAGAGAGATAGAGAGAGAGAGAGAGAGAGAGAGAGAGAGAGAGAGAGAGAGAGAGAGAGAGAGAGAGAGAGAAATAGAGAGACACACAGAGAGAGAGACAGAGATAGATAGAGAGAGAGAGACAGATATAGAGAGAGAGAGAGAGACAGAGAGAGAGAGAGAGAGAGAGAGAGAGAGACAGATAGAGAGAGACAGAGAGAGAGAGAGACAGATATATAGAGAGAGAGAGAGAGAGAGAGAGAGACAGAGAGAGAGAGAGAGAAAGAGAGAGAGAGGGGGTCACTGTATTGTGTGATTCTGGGCGCCTGAACTAGGAGGTGTAACTCTAGAATGTGCGTGCGTGCGTGCATTGCATGCGTGCACAGTGTCAGTGCAGGAGTGATTTGCAAGAAATCCGAGACTGCACCAGTCAGGCTTTGATGTCTGACGCAGCTCTCTCTCTCTCTCTCTCTCTGCTAGACTGCTAATCTAATCCATTATGTGTCTGTCTGTCTGTCTGTCTGTCTGTCTGTCTGCAGGCGATGACAGAGCAGACCTTCAGGTGGTTAAAACAAAAAAGTGCGGGGGGACACACACACACACGCGTGTGTGTGTGTGTGTGACAGACAGACAAGTCGTGAGCATGGTAACTCTCTCTCTCTATCTCTCTGTCTCTCTCTGTCTCTCTCTCTCTGTCCCTCTCTGTCTCTCTCTGTCCCTCTCTCTGTCTGTCTCTCTCTCTCTCTCTCTCTCTCTCTCCCTCTGTCTCTGTCTCTGTCTCTCTCTTTGTCTGTCTCTGTCTCTATCCCTCTGTCTCTCTCTCTCTGTCTCTGTATCTGTCTCTCTGTCTCTCTCTTTGTCTGTCTCTGTCTCTATCCCTCTGTCTCTCTCTCTCTCTCTGTCTCTGTCTCTCTTTTTGTCTGTCTCTGTCTCTATCCCTCTGTCTCTCTGTCCTCACTTGGCACCTTGCTAGCCACATGTGGCGCTGCTGCGGCAGCACTTCCTGCTCTCACATGAGTGCATGTTCTGAGACTGAAGCGTGTGCAGTGTTGTTGTTTGATTGGCTCGTTAAAGCAAAAGCACTCTTGAAATAGTCTGCGAAGAACACAACGTTCTTTAAAACACAATAGAGGAGAGGAGAGGAGAGGAGAGGAGAGGAGAGGAGAGGAGAGGAGAGGAGAGGAGAGGAGAGGAGAGCTTGACATTTGTTCATCTGGGGACCGTGCTCTGGAAGAAGAAAACACAAAAGAGACACATACACACACACACACACACACACACAAAAGACAGACAGACGGAGCAAACTGTTCTTTCTGTCATGCACTGCAGTTTACAGCAAATTTCTTCTGCAGGCGAGAGAGAGAGAGAAAGGAGAACCAATGAACGAGAGAGGAGTCAGGGTGACACCACAGTAATAACTGGGAAAATGTCAAAGCTCTTAAAAGCTGTGTGTGTGTGGGTGAGTGTGTGTGAGTGTGAGTGTGTGTGTGTGTGTGTGTGTGTGTGTGTGTGTGTGTGAGTTTCATAGGGGTGTCCAGAGCCAAGGGGCGTGGCCCGATATGGACAGTATTGACATCTAACACACCCATTCATTTGATTAGCTGCAGCTGTGTTGCTTACATCAGTGGTTCCCAGACTTTTCCATGTCAAAGACCCCCAAAATGACACTAATTAGCCCCGCGGACCCCCATTTGAAAAGACATGCCATGGACCCCCAATTGATATTAACCAATGTTGATTTAACTCTGAGAGTGTATACAAATTGAACCAAATGGTCTATTTGGTTCCATTTGGAGTGGGACAACTAAATCAGCCTGCAGGATTTCATGCCCTTTAAATTGGCTCTATTTGGAGCCCTCACTCACTGCTGACAAACACTGCAGGATTACCAACTGCAGAAATATGGACCCCTTCAGGAGTTCAGGAGTTTGGCGCACGATACACACACACACACACAAGCACGCGCGTGCCTGAGAGCTAGATTGAATCATCGCCCATCTGGCCAGTATATCTCGGTTAATCTATTACATCGGTTCGTTGGGCGGGCTGTCGTAGCGTGGACGCGTTCCGAAGGGGTAGGGCGGTGGGGCGCTCTCACTTTCTCTTTTGGTTTACTAACCTCATTTCTAAACCCTCCCCTCCGTGCCGCACTGCTCACAGCCAGCATTGCCAGAATTTTCTGTGAAAGAGAGAAGCACAGGTCTTTGAAAGTGAGCCCAGAAGAAACGGCTATAATTATCACACAAAGGGGTCCGCATGCACAATTAGTTGATAATAGTTACTTGATAACTTGAGCATCAAAATCTGTGAGGGTTAGTCAAAAGGTTGACAGAATTATAAATAATTATGTCAAATCTTTTTTAATCGTTTTAAACTACACACAAAATCCAACGGGGGGTCCGTGGGCCCATGAGTAGTCCTCGACACAAACATTTATGAAAGGCACTGGTTTAAACCCTAGGGAAGCGAGCCCAAAGTCGCTTATAATACGCGGATATGCAGGCACCGCTGCTCACAGCCTCGCCATCCTCTCTGTCACACCCCGCCTACTCACTCCATATCTCTCTCTCTCTCTCTCTCTCTCTCTCTCTCTCTCTCTCCCTCCCTCTCCTCAGCTCCCCTCGCTGCTGAGGATTTTTAAGGACACGGCGTACCCAATGCCCTCGTCTAGCCGAGCATCATCGCTGCCTGTGCCCGCACCCTCCTCGTTTGGTTTCCTTTATCCTCTCTCTCCCCTCGTTCTGTCCTGTCCTCCATTTTACCCTTTCAAATGTTTTTTCAGCATCTTTCTCTCCAATTGTCTTCCCCTTTCCTTCTCATCTCCTTCAGTTCTCACATCACACATGGCATTGCCACTTTGTATAATATATTAATTAAATATATATATATATATATATATATATATATATACACACACACACACACACATACACACACTGACACGACCTAATAGCATGGTGTAAAATAACGAAGTACATTAACTCAAGTACTGTACTTAAGTACACTTTTGTGACATTTTCAATACTTTTACTCCTCTACTCCACTACATCTCAGAGGCAAATATTGTACTTTTTACAAAAAGGGTATACATTTTGAAAAAAATAAATAGAAGATTTCCGCATAATTTACTTTTGGTACTTTTACGTACATTTTGATGCCAATATATTTGTTTAATTTTACTCAAGTACATTTATATTATTGCAGTATTGATGCTTTTACTTAAGTAAATGATGCGAGTACGTTTTCCACCACTGAATTAGCATGTGGGCATCTGAGTTGAGCGGAGGATACCAGAGAGCAGAGGAGGAGGAGGAGGCGAGATTAGAGGACATTGTGAAAGGCAAAAAATAGAATCTCTTGCAAAGGTGTTGAAACAGACACAGCCGCATGGTTTGGTGAGCTAAGGTGCATGCACATCCACATGCACTTCCCATAGACCAGACTATAGCACCCACCACCTGCAGGCAGGCAGTGCATGTGCACATGCACATTCACACGTTCATTTTTAGTAGCCGCCTGAGAAGTTAATCTTGGCTCAAATCAAATTGATTTTGGCCACATAATATAGTACATTGTCAATAAATGAATGTATGCATTTTACAATAAAAACAATTGCAGTGCCTGGGGATGGGCTACTTCCACAATTTATGTTCATTTTTCAGCTTGGAAACGATGGTGATTGTGACACATAGGCTTTGTGTGTGCATGTGTGTCTGTATGTGTGTCGCTGTTCCTTCCCTCTGGTGCTGAAATGTGTGTTTGGCTGTGTAGGTGTGTTTGAGCACGTATTTGTGTTTGTAGCATGGAATGTGATTATTTGATTGGCTGATGTATGATGATTAGAGTGTCCCTCATGTCACACAAGTGTGATTTACCCCCCCCCCCCCCACCCCCCTATTTAACAAACGTCATAACCGTATAGGTTGTACAATTTTGAATGTTTTTAATTTCAGTTTGGGATCCGCGGCCAAATACACATAGATTTCGGGGTCTTTGACATGAAGCAGTTTCAGAGCCACTGCATGCAGTACAGCATAGTGTGCATGGTGTAGGTGTCATGTTATTGATGCTGTAGTGTGCTGGTACAGGTGTGATGTGATGTTATTGATGCTGTAGTGTGCTGGTACAGGTGTGATGCTGTAGTGTGCTGGTACAGGTGTGATGTGATGTTATTGATGCTGTAGTGTGCTGGTACAGGTGTGATGCTGTAGTGTGCTGGTACAGGTGTGATGCTGTAGTGTGCTGGTAAAGGTGTAATGCTGTAGTGTGCTGGTACAGGTGTGATGCTGTAGTGTGCTGGTACAGGTGTGATGCTGTAGTGTGCTGGTACAGGTGTGATGCTGTAGTGTGCTGGTACAGGTGTGATGCTGTAGTGTGCTGGTAAAGGTGTGATGCTGTAGTGTGCTGGTACAGGTGTGATGCTGTAGTGTGCTGGTACAGGTGTGACGATGTAGTGTGCTGGTACAGGTGTGACGATGTAGTGTGCTGGTACAGGTGTGACGCTGTAGTGTGCTGGTACAGGTGTGACGATGTAGTGTGCTGGTACAGGTGTGATGTGATGTTATTGATGCTGTAGTGTGCTGGTACAGGTGTCATGTGATGTTATTGATGCTGTAGCGTGGGGGTCCCTGGCATGTAATTTCTAATGGGGGTCTGCGGGCTAATTAGTGTAAATTTGGGGGTCCTTGACATGAAAAGGTTTGGGAACCACTGCTGTATAGTGTGCTGGTACAGTATAAGTGTGGTATACTGTATGATGGTCC
>NC_139714.1:19700121-19727621 GCF_964188405.1 Protomyctophum parallelum
TGGCATCTGTTGACTGACAAACCAAACTGCTGTCTATTCTCTCTCTGTGTAATGAGCCATTAGATGATCAGTTGTCTGATCGGAAGTGATTCAAGTTGCAGTTCTGCCCAGCATTTGAACCCGGGGTCTCCCAGTTACCTACTGTATTGACACAAATGTATATGGGTCCAAACAATAATCGAAAACCCTCATGGGTTTACGATAAAAAACAAACTTCTATACTTTGCTTGTCACAGTCCTTTTGGCCTTGCCCGTAAGGCCTGTGATTTACATCATGAGTACTCTAAACAAAGACATTTTAATATCCTCAAAGTCCATAGACTCGCCTGGCAAACGATTAACGTCAAGTGCTCTAAAAAATAAATAATATAAATCACACCCATGTGAAGTGAGGGGCGCTCTTATCATCGTATACATCATCATGACATAAAATAGACACTAAGGCGATTTGCTCAGATACTGATGTAAAATTCTCCAGTCATTGTCAATGGGAATTAAAAAATAATAATAATCAATGTCATTTCCGAAAGACAGACGTCGGAAAAAGAATGAAACAAGCATATCTGTACCCTCACCCCTATTATCCGTTGTTATTATTTTTGTTTCTCTGTGACAACCTTGCGGCCGTTGTTTGCGTTTGTCTCCGACGTGCTTTCGTTGGTTCAATCACTGTGTGTTGTTGTGTAGCTCCAGTTAGCTCATATAACATTAGCCGCTACTCTAGGGTTGTAAGGCGCTCTGGGTTAACACTTCCACTATGCGGCCTTCAGAGTATGGGTTCAGACTCGGGGCAGCTAATCACGGCTAGGTCGTCAAAGCCAAACCGATCGAATGTAGCTCAGGTTTCACCTAACAAAAAATAAAAGACAAGTTCATCCAGACATGCCCCGACGATCATCCCCCTCCACCCGCCAGACATTTCTATAAGCAGGTCTCTTTCCGGGGATTTCCAGCGGCTTTCTGGCCCAGCCGGTGTTCCTTCCACACATCTGCAGAGAAGGAGGGAGGGATCAAAGGCTGAAGGTATATATGTGTCCGGATCTGGAGAAAAGGGCGTCATGGAGGCAATTGTGAAGTCCAGCAAATTAACTAAATAGGTTTGGTTTTGGATTGGTTTTATCATATCATCTGCAGTTACTGTTTCAGCTGTAGATCACCACCAATAGGTTTGGCTGGTGAGGGGTGAAGATAACATTTAGGGCTGGTGAGGGGTGGACATAACAATCCATTGTTCACACCCCTTTACTGACTGCCAGTAGTGTGGGATAATGTGTTTTCCACATAAAGATTAAATGAAAATAAGTTATCAATTAAAAACAAGTTTTGGTGGACAAAGTACTCATCCTCTTACTTACTTGATTGACAGTATAGAGTATACTGTGATGTTGGGTCCCCACATGTTTTGTTGTCGATGACAATTTAAGGACGTCTAAGACCTTGTAGGGCTGTCAAAATTAGTGAGTTAACCAAGTTAATTAAATTGTGAAATTAATCAGATTTAAAAAAAATATATATCCATGCTTGGATTTCCCCACACAGTTGTATCTGACATCGACTGGGCCGACAAATGTTGCTCATATCTCTGAATCTGTGTCGCTATCCATGGTTTTGATCAGAATGGCAATGTTCTGTCCTCATTTCTGACTTCAGATCCGATGTGACAGTGCAAGGTAGTGGAAGATGTATGCCTCCCGGGTTGGGGGGTTAATGGAAGGCGGGGCTTTTTAGAGTGAAATCTGCCCTTCTGCTTGGCACTCTAGCGCCATTATCCTGAAATAAATTGTAGTCAAAAAGTAGTCAACTGGCAGGTGTGGGGATGCCATGGCAATCAATTGGCTGAGTACAGGTGTGGGGACTTATTGTTAGGTCCACTGGCGGAGCCTGACCAGAGCCTTTTGTGGCGGTTCTGGGCAACTGACATCCAACCGACTCAAGGCCGGGCACTGCACTCCATGAGGTGGTGTGGAACGTGAGCGTCAAATTTGAAGTCGGCGGGGTAAAAAAAAAACAAGAGTTCAATAGCAGACCTTGCGCTAGATCTCTTCTTCAATCGTGCGAAAATGTACATCTCTTCTAGATATTGTGAAAAGTAAGTCCCATGTATATATATTTTTTTTAATTTTGTATTATTTTATACACATTATCAATAGAATTCGGTAAAAAACGGCTAGGGCGGAACTCTCCTTTAACATTTTGGCAACCGGCTTTGGAGTCACGACTAGAGGTGTGAATCTGATTCGACTGCCATCACATACACACTACCTATAGCAACCCACTTTCTGTGAGGTCCACACAATGGTGGGCTTCCGCAGAAACTCGTCGACCACAGATCCAAGTAGCTCATCCATGTAGATTCCGGTGTGTGCATACGCGCAGCGCGCGCTATAGGACATCATTTGTACGTGACCCTTCACATTACGTTCTTTCCGAGCCTGGACTGAAAGTTCATATAGCTTCTGTCCCATGTGATACGGGACAACACGGTCGTCTTCTGCGTGAAGCAGCAGGAGAGGACTGGACAAAGCCTTTACATTTTTATCGTTAGCAAACACTATGTTGTTCCTGTCTAAGATTTTCCACACTAGTCGCTCAAAACCTGGAAGGAATTTGTACAGCTTATAGAGAGGATGGTGAGTTACGACTTCCCCGATGCTTGTGTACGGAGCTTCAAGAATGACAGCGTCTACAAGTGACCCTTGTTCTTGCACTTTCAGTGCAGCGTTGGTTGCCACCCCAGTACCGAGGGAATGTCCCCACAGACACACCAGACCACCGTTGCTGTGTTGCTTTGCCCACCGGTACAGGCAGAGGGCGTCGGTGGTCATGCCAGCCTCACTGGGCGCCCCACTGGAATCGCCGAAACCTCTGTAGTCTAACGAGAGCACGTGAAACCCTGCCGTGCTTAGCTTCTGCACCAGCCCTACCCTGTTGGTGCCCGCCCTGGTGCCCGCGTTGCCGTGAAGGTAGACGATAACAGGCCGGCCGTCTCCCAGCGCCTCCCTGTACCAGTCTGGGCCTTTCCCGGGGGCCTCTTCCCACTGGCTCATGGGAAGTGTATGCCAGACACCCACCGTGACCCCCTCCTCAGTCGTAAGGTAGAGGTTGCAGGTGTTTTTCAGGATCCTCTCGGGCCTGCCGAGGTCCACCAACCGTCCCCCAGGAAACTTGAGGATATGTAAATATACTAAATCTCCCAGTATCCACGGGAACAGGTAGAGAAGGCCGGGAAAAGAAAAATACAATAAGACAATAAACAACAAGGGGGTCATTCTTGTCTGTATTAAACTTTTCCTCTTCCAAAGGTGGACAAAGAAACTGGCTTTACCCGTTGAGACGGGGGCCGCTGCGGTGACGTCTGACTAGACCCGTAACTAAGATGTATTGTCCAGTGGAAGCTATAGAGGATGACTTTGGTTCAATGTCAAAGAGAGGGCAAGTTGCCGTGCTACTACTCCCTGTTCGCTGATCTACGGGGAAGAGTGTGAACGTCAATGCGTTTGACTTTTCTTATACTGCACTCTCTGTGATGATATCTCGCTGATGTCACGATGGTTTCCGTATTTAGACTATCCAACTTGCTCACCCAGCGCATACTCCCTTTTGCCCTGTCTTCCATGGTTTTAATGACGTCACTCGTGGGCCCTTTTACTTCAATGTCATGAAAGTCGTGTCTTGCATGTGCAGTAAGTGTAGTCTATAGTCTATACCTCTGTGCCCAAGAGTTGAGCCCATTGGTCAAAGCCGTTTCCGCTCGTTCATGAAGAGTTTGGCAAAAATGGGCCTCCTGGTATAGGCTAGTCCTATAACTACCCTCGGTACCCAGGCTTTTATTTCTGTTCGCATTCGGCTCAAAAATGTAACCTGGGGAAACCCATTGGAAGATCTGGCACAGGAAGCCCACTTTGTTGTTATTTTGCTAACCAATAACAGTGCAGAGTTTTTGGGTGCAGTACTTAGTTTAGACAGTTTTTGGTTTAGACTAGTCATTGGTTAGACCAGTCATTAGTCCTACAACTACAACCTATCTCAAACCCTCACCCTAAACCCAACCTCCCACGGGGCAGCACACCTAAACCTAACCTTAACCCATGTCTAACCAATGACTAGTCTAAACCTAACCTTAACCCATGTATAGTCTAAACTAAGTATGCACCCTTCTTTAGCACACCCAATAGTAACAGAATCAAAATCTTTACCATCTACCATGACTAATTCTACAATGTAATATACAGTATGATTGTGCGATATGTGGGTAGATAAGCATGTGTGACGATGTACAGTATATGTAGATATATTGTATGTTCTGTAATGTGCATTTTCGATGATCAGCATATGTTCAAATGGCCAAAATGTATATAGGGCTTTAAGGGCTAAAGTGGGTATAATGCACATATTCTTTTAATAATAATCAGAATCTACAAAGTAGCCAGCCAGTAACTAACATTTTCAAATAAATGTAGTGGAGTAAAAGTGCAATATATAGAGTTGCCTATAGTCTGAGATGTAGTGGAGTAGCAGCAAAAATATACGAAATTGCAAATACTCTGTATGTACTTAGTTACTTCACACGAGTGGCAGGGGAGCCATGCAGCGCAGAGCGAGGGGGGACTGGAAGGAAGGCTGCGTGCTCTGGGGAGAACAGTGTGTTCCTTTACGCTGCACTAAAGCTCTCTCTCTCTCTCTCTCTCTCTCTCTCTCTCTCTCTCTCTCTCTCTCCTCCCCAGCTTTCTCATTGCCTCTCTGTCTCTCACCTCTACTTTCCATCCTACCTTACTTATCTTACTCTTGTTCTTTCCTGTCTGTCTGTCTGTCTGTCTTACTTATCTTACTCTTGTTCTTTCCTGTCTGTCTGTCTGTCTGTCTGTCTGTCTGTCAATGTCTCTCTCTCTCTCTCTCTCTCACCTCACATGAACCTCGTTGCTATGCTAGCGTAGAAACGCTGTAGTAAACTCCCAGGCTGCTCCCAGCCTCCCACTCACTCTCACACACTCAGACGCTGCTGTCTGACTCTGTGTGCGCGCGAGCGCGTGTGTGCGCGAGCGCATGCGTGCACAGGGCTTTCGTTCTTGACAAGAGAGATTTTGTGTCGAAGCAAGTCACTGAACCCCTACAGTACCTGCTACTGATGAGCAGGTATAGCAGGCACCAGCCTTGCCTTGCAATCTCACCATAGATATATCACCATACAGAGGCCACAATACCATATATATCCATATATAGATATTAAACGTTCATTCAAAATTATGACCATGTTGCACAAATACAATGAAGCACTAGCATTGAATGCACCACTAGTGTGTGTGTGTGTGTGTGTGTGTGTGTGTGTGTGTGTGTGTGTGTGTGTGTGTGTGTGTGTGTGTGTGTGTGTGTGTGTGTCTGTGTGTGTGTGTGTGTGTGTGTGTGTGTGTGTGTGTGTGTGTGAGAGAATGTGTTTAGTTTTTTATGACTGGCAACTACATTAACAATATTTATAAGCGACTTTGCAGAAAAACAAGCCCAAAGTCTCTTTATCGCCTGAGTGTTAGATCGACAAAGCTCGGAACGCAGCGCAAAGCAACACATTGATGCTTTTGTGTGCTTTTGATCAAGTAGGGCAAAAACACACAAAGAGTTCAAATATAGAGATGAGCACAGATGTAACAAGCTGATCACGACACAGCAGCAAAATAATCTGTGTGGCTGGTGAGAAAAGAATATATGTTAATTCCCCGTGCTTGGCAGGAAGCCAGCCGTGGCAGCCCTGGTTCTATACTGGTGAGGAGATGGCGGGGCGGATCACAGGAATATTTGGAACGAAGGTCCCAAAAAACCGTCTTGGTTCGGGTCTGGTTAGTGAACGGGGAGTGGGTAAGTGCAAGCGTGGGAGGACTGTGGGTTTGGGGTGTGCAGCCAGAGAGAGAGAGAGAGAGAGAGAGAGACAGAGACAGAGACAGACAGGCTCATCCAGCCACCGGCTACAGTGTCCAGGCATCAGATTTTGTGCAATCTGCAATCATTGCAAATAGACTGCTGTGCAGCGTCCGTAATAAGCATTTTGCAAGCTCGCAGCACAGTGACAATTTGCACATAAGTACAACCCGTCCGGGCGATGTGGGCCGGCTATTTTCAACCGGTGGCTGGCTGGCTGGCTGCTCGCATATAGGGGGAGGGGGGTGGGGTATACATTTCTAAAGACTCCTGAAAGGGAATAATGAACATGGTATTTGATTTATTTGATTTGCACAACATAACATATACCTACTGTAGATCCAGACTATACGGCATGGACTTATATGTACATCTTTCAACACGTAATGCTGCATCGGACTTCGTGAGAGTTGCGAGATATTTGAATGCTGCCTTCGGGTATATATACGGCCATGAGAAATGGAGGCCTTTGCATTTCTTTCACCCATAGTACAGCATGCTGTATATCGGTCCCTATACTCCCTATATGATGTCTGTGTTTGCACGTGCCTGGAGAAGGACAGGGAGAGGCTGAAATGAACTGATGGATAAGCAGGCGGATGCAAAAACTAAACTTGTGAGGTGGCAGCATTGCACAGACCTTGCGCTGGCGCCCAAAACTCCCAATTCGCGCTCGGGCACACGACAAAAACAGCCATCAACAAGAGCCTATATGTGAGCTCATAGGGAGGCTGTTTTCGATGTGCGACGCAATTGCACGACTGAAGTTAAATTCCAAAGTTTTGTTGACCAGGAGTCCGCCAGCCAGGGATATGTACATATCATGGCTTTTCTGTTTTCAGTAGGAATGTCCCGATCACTCCCGATCCAATCATTTGATTTTGAGTAGCTGACGATACCGATTCCTCCCCGATATTTATATATATATATATATATTTAAAACGTGATCGGATCGGGACATCCCTTTCAATCCACGTTACATTTCATAGTCACGTGAGCTTTACTGAAGATTTGCGATTTTCGGCGGGATGTTTTCCCCAGATTCCCCCAACGGCTGTACGCCGTTGCCATACCTGACATACAGTACGTACTGCAACCCAGGCGTGCAAAAGAAATCAAGTATTACAACATCAAGGCTCAAAATACACAAAGAATGAGAGAGAGAGAGAGAGAGAGAGAGAGAGAGAGGAAGGTCCCATGAGGAGAACACGGGACAGGAACTGCCAAGCCGGGCTACAGTGAAAACATACAATTAGTCGCGTTCTACTTATGTGTTCAGCAGAGAAGCCCAGCGATTGTAGGTGTGTGCTCTCAAATAGCGGCATCCACAACTATCATCTGCCATAATGGCCGGTGGTGCCGAGCCAGATCTGGCAGCGCGCGGGGGCCTAATATAACCCTGGCGCGGTTAAAAATAACACTGTGCCCGAGTGCATGCCGTGTGTGTGCGCGTGCGCTGGCTGGATATAAATAACAAGCAAGCGGCATGGGAGCGCTTCCCCTCCCCACCCTCGCTGCTGCAGCTGAACGGTACAGTAGGCTCGGCTCGTGGGTAAGAAAAAACTAAAGTGTGTGTGTGAGAGGGATGGGGGTTCTGGGGGACGGGACTCTACAGTATGTCACCAGTATCACATACTCGCACGCACGCACACACACACACACACACACACACACGCGCATGCATGCACGCACGCACGCATGCACGCACGCACACACACACACACACGGCATGACCCTGCAGTATCAAGAAAGAATGTGACAACTCCCCCCCCCCCCCTGTCTTAAGGACAAAGACAACGAGATGCCTGGTGACAGCAAGGTGTGTGTGTGTGTGTGTGTGTGTGTGTGTGTGTGTGTGTGTGTGTGTGCGTGCGTGCACACACACACACAGGCAGGGCAGAGTGCATTTCGTTGCAGTCGGGCAGTAACCTTGTAATCTCCATATTTCAACTTTTGCTGTTGTTTTGGGAAATAAAATGCCCTATACTTCATCGTACAAAAGTGCCGTGCAAAAGTAGTGCAAAACATAAGTTATATTAGAAATGTGTCTGTGGGTTTTATAAATATTGAACCAATTAAAACCAGTGTGACTAAATAATAGCCATCCAATTGGAACACAGGTTCGTCCCCGTCCCCCCTTCCAAAAAGGTTTTGGACATGCAAGGTTTCCACGAGAGAGAGAGAGAGAGAGAGAGAGAGAGAGAGAGAGAGAGGCTGTTCGATGTACTGGACTTCATATAATGTCGGGCCACATGTCCATGCGTAACACCACACACCACAGAAATATGTTAATACAAGCCATACTGTGGCGTTTGACCCGATTTAATAGGCTACCCGTCCTGCTCTGCGACAAATATAGCCGCGCTACAATAATAGCCACCGGACAAAAATAACCTGCGGTTGGACCAAAAACTCAGCGCCATGCAGTACCGGAGTCAAAGTATAGGATAGACCTGGTCAAATGTTACTCCGCTAAAAGAGAGAGGTGCTCTGGCAAATTTTACTTTAGTTAAAGGACTTAAAAGGACGAGGTTACCCATTTAAATACTTAAAAGGACCACTTCACCACTTTTCAACCTATCTTCATATAATAGGTCCTCACTAATAATCATGAAAAAAGGGCGCAAATTTTTCCTACTCGGTCTGTGTCTCATAGGAGGGCTGTGGGCAGTTCAGAATCCGTCTTCCAGTGACATCATCGATGGGGAATACAAGCTAATAGAAACTGCAGGCTTTCTAGTCCTGAAAAGTTGCAATGCGAAAATGGAAGCCATCGTTCTCACGATAATGAAAATCTAAACATTTTTGTAAAAAAATCTTGTTTAAAAAAGAATTCTGCCTAATGATGATGTCACTGGAAGACGGTTTCTAAACTGCCCACAGCCCTGAGACACAGACTGAGTAGGAAATAATTGTGCCATTTTATCATGATTATTAGTGAGGACCTATTATATGAAGATAGGTTGAAAAGTGGTGAAGTGGTACTTTAAAAAGGACGAGGTTTCTGAACTGTCGACATAAAAACTTTAACAAATCACACCTGTGTGAAGTGAGGGGCGCTCTTATCATCATATTATCGTCATCTCATTCCGGGCAATCACAATTTGCGTCCTCACTTTTGTCTTCAATGTTTGAGTTTACACAAAACTGGCCATTCGTTGTCAATGGCATTCAATGTTCGTGTTTGGACAAACACTCAAAACTGTCCATTCGTTGTCAATGGCATTCAATGTTCGCGTTTTGGACAAACACTCAAAACTGGCCATTCATTGTCCATGACATTCAATCATGGTTGTGTTAGGACAATGTTTGTGTTTACACAAACCCTCAAAGCTGGGCATAGGAGGGGCTAGCGCCCCTCAACAATTTACCTTATTATCATGCGCATTAGTGAGCACCAATTATATGAAGATGGGTTGAAATGGTCACCTGATACAGACCTGTGTGTGTGTGTGTGTGTGTGTGTGTGTGTGTGTGTGTGTGTGTGTGTGTGTGTGTGTGTGTGTGTGTGTGTGTGTGTGTGTGTGTGTGTGTGTGTGTGTGTGTGTGTGTGAAGAAGTAGGTCGAAGTAGAAGATCTGTTGAGATCTGAGGCAAAGCCATCCAAGGCATTCATGCGTCCATAACACGATTGCGTTGTAAACTCAGCTGGGCTATTTTCTCTGGCTGTTCTCCCCAGAATAGAGCAGCGGAGCGATGACATCATGGCGTGACATCAGGACTCCGCTAGAAAATAATATTTATAAGCAAATGTATGAGCTGAATAATGGATGATGATTGGTTCACACACTCTTGTTGTCTTTTTGTAAAATTGGACACCTTGTAAATGAGGGTCTGGTCAGAGCTTGTGGCTTTAGTGCCACATGATACCGGAGGCTGCAAATGTCACGCGCACACGCGCACGCACGCACACACACACACACACACACACACGTGTCACCCTTTGCGGCACACGGCCGAGGCAGGAATGTTTATGACAAGGCTGGCCTTGGCGCTCTGCCCAAACCTCTGTACCCCCCCCCCTCCCCTCTTCTAACCCTTCCCTCTGCCTCTCTCATCTCCCACATCAAAAGAATGGGCTCTCCTTCCAAAAGTAGAGTGAGAGTGAGAGTGAGAGAGGCAAAAAGAGGCAAAAAAATAACCCTGCGTTTCCATCAAGTCTCTCCATTCTCACCTATACTGTCCACCTCCTGAAGAGCACGACGTGACACGATATTGCTGCATAGTTAGCTTTTGAGCGGCACTAACCCCGGCTGCAACGTCTGGCTTTCACAAAATGATCATCATGTCACCAAAATAAATACATCATGACAAAACACGAGTGTGAAGTGAGATTTGGGGTGTTTATATGGTCAAATTGTCATGATTTTGAATGTCTTCATAGTAATATTTTAATATTATTACCAATGGCATCTTGTTTTGCCCTCCCCCAACTCTGGGGGGAGGGGGGCGTAAAAAGTTTAAACAATTTTTGTATGCCGTTTTTGACTATGCTATATGCTATATGTGACTTGAAAAATGTATAAAGAAAAAAAAGTCCATGCGGGCTACATCCAGCGTATACGATGGCGTGTATGTCACTTAACTGCGTGTGTGTGCGTGCGTGCGACCCAGTCCTCCACTGTTTACTCATCCAGAATGATAGTGTCGTCCCGACCGGGGGAGTGTGTGTGTTTACAGCTAAATAGCGGCGTTCTGTCTGCTCGTGTTTCAATAGACACAATTCTTGTTTTATTATTACTGTTTACAGCTACTGTTAGAAGTAGTAAAAGGTGTGTGTGTGTGTGTGTGTGTGTGTGTGTGTGTGTGTGTGTGTGTGTGTGTGTGTGTGTGTGTGTGTGTGTGTGTGGAAAGACAGACAGACAGACAGACAGACAGACAGACAGACAGACAGACAGACAGACAGACAGACAGACAGACAGACAGACAGACAGACAGACAGACAGACAGACAGACAGACAGACAGACAGACAGACAGACAGACAGACAGACAGACAGACAGACAGACAGACAGACAGACAGACAGGTTTGATTAAGATACATAGTATACCGTCGGGCAGAAACCTTGTATCTCCATGCATAATTATTTCAACTTTTTAAAAAGTAGTGAAAATAGTTTCCCAGGTTGTAGATTGTACATCGGCTATTCGGCTTATTAAAACGCACATCCAACCTTGATCCAGCTCTCAAGGGATGTTGACCGCTGACTGCTGACCGGCACAGATACTTTCCCTGTTTAAATTACTTCTCAATATATGGGGAATATTATATCATATATTATACACATGCAGATGCATGCATGCACGGATTGTATTCTCAGCTGCTTATATACACCCAGGCCTTCGCACGCACACACACACACACACACACACACACACACACACACGCACACACACACACACACACACTAAGCCAAAAGGTATGCACAATGGGCTCCAATCCAAAAAAAACAATTCCATATCATATGCTATAGCCTTCAGCCTTTAAGCCTGTGTGTGTGTGTGTGTGTGTGTGTGTGTGTGTGTGTGTGTGTGGGGGGGGGGGGGGGGTCTCAGGGCTTAGAGCGCTCCAATCCTATTGGACAGACTTACATTTCCCCATGCAGCCTGAGTGGAAACCGTGGGGTCTTAAAGCCAGCCAGGGTCACTGAGGGGACAGACCTGAGATGACCGCAGCATGGTCACTGAGGGGACAGACCTGAGATGACCGCAGCATGGTCACTGAGGGGACAGACCTGAGATGACCACAGCATGGTCACTGAGGGGACAGACCTGAGATGACCGCAGCATGGTCACTGAGGGGAGGACAGACCTGAGATGACCGCAGCATGGTCACTGAGGGGACAGACCTGAGATGACCACAGCATGGTCACTGAGGGGACAGACCTGAGATGACCGCAGCATGGTCACTGAGGGGACAGACCTGAGATGACCACAGCATGGTCACTGAGGGGAGGACAGACCTGAGATGACCACAGCATGGTCACTGAGGGGAGGACAGACCTGAGATGACCGCAGCATGGTCACTGAGGGGAGGACAGACCTGAGATGACCGCAGCATGGTCACTGAGGGGACAGACCTGAGATGACCGCAGCATGGTCACTGAGGGGAGGACAGACCTGAGATGACCGCAGCATGGTCACTGTGGGGACAGATCTGAGATGACCGCAGCATGGTCACTGAGGGGACAGACCTGAGATGACCACAGCATGGTCACTGAGGGGAGGACAGACCTGAGATGACCACAGCATGGTCACTGAGGGGACAGACCTGAGATGACCGCAGCATGGTCACTGAGGGGACAGACCTGAGATGACCGCAGCATGGTCACTGAGGGGACAGACCTGAGATGACCACAGCATGGTCACTGAGGGGACAGACCTGAGATGACCACAGCATGGTCACTGAGGGGACAGACCTGAGATGACCACAGCATGGTCACTGAGGGGACAGACCTGAGATGACCGCAGCATGGTCACTGAGGGGACAGACCTGAGATGACCGCAGCATGGTCACTGAGGGGACAGACCTGAGATGATCCATGGTCCAACCAGCTCCATTAAAACTAGAGATGCAAAGTATAGTGAAAACAGACTCTTGGAAAAAGTACATTTATTGCTTGTTTGAATACTTTATTAACAGGCTTTGGGCAAAGCCCCTATAGGGCCTATAGGATTGTTTCCGCATTGTGGTCCTCTGTATACTGTAATATCAGAATTGGTCAGAATTGGTATAGGCAGATATGACCCTGCAAATAATTGGAGATCGGGAAACCAAAAATGCCTCATGAAATCACTACTTCTCACAAGAATAGCAGATGTACAAGCTTGCAGTAGTAGCGCGGCACAAAGTGACATTGCTATTTTTGAATACCCAATGCTTAGATCTAAAATGACACAGACACGTTCATGGGTTGGAACTCATTTACTGCCACAGTTTCTCTAGATTGTGTGTGTGTGTGTGTGTGTGTGTGTGTGTGTGTGCGTGCCTGTGTGTGTGCGTGTGTGTGTGTGTGTGTGTGTGTGTGGCGCAGGCAGACAGTAAGCTGCATGGTCTGTGTGTAATGATGCCATGCATTCCGAAGACGCGCCGTTTGAGGGAGGGAGGTCTGTGACTGACTGTCTGCCTTTTACTAAACATCCCATTCCTCCATCTTTCTCTCCCTCTCTTTGTTTGCTTTATTCCGTTTTTTGCTCCTTTGCGGTGTCTGACTGTCCCATGTATGTGTGCGTGTGTGTGTGTGTGTGTGTGTGTGTGTGTGTGTGTGTGTGTGTGCAAGTAGTGTTGTGTCTGGGTGCAGACAGTGTACTGTGCTCTCTCTTGGGAGGTATGTACTGTATGGGAGTAAGAGAGAGTGAGCGAAGAGAAGAGAAGAGAAGAGAAGAGAAGAGAAGAGAAGAGAAGAATTTGGGGCAGTTCAGTCTGCACAATAAAACTTCTCAGTACTGTATATATAAATCCATCCGTTTGTTAACTCTGAGTGTACAAATGTAACCAAATGGACCTGTAAGGGTCCCACTCTCAGAGAGGGAGAGGTTGCGACAGAGCGGTAGGAGTTTGTGCTGTTGGTCGCAGTAATGTTTAATTTATAACGCTAATAACCGCAAGCTTGAAAAATGTCTCCATAGCAAATGAGACTCCATTGCAGCCAGGAGGCATGAGTCACACGCATGCACGCACACACGCGCAAATACATACAGACAGATAGATGCAGATAGACCCACGGCAAATAAATAAAAAGAGTAGACAATTATGTTTATCCCCAATTTAGACGTTATTCCTTTCCACACACGTCTGTGTTGTCATATCTGACGCAAAGCATTGTGATCTTGTATAGATCGACTATTTTCAAATGGCCGAAGGGCATGTATACTTCCAATGTAGGGGAGGATGGGGGAAGATGAACCACATTTTACTTAAGTTGTCCTGGAAGCAAGGCAAAATGAGATGGCAGTCAAATCTAATGATCTACACATATTTCAGGATGTCCTCTATCAATTGAAATGATGAGTAAGCAGCTATGACAAAGGGCCATGAAAATATGACCTTTAAAAAAAAAAAAAAAAAGTGGCTCAATTTGCCCCAGGTAAGGGGTAAGTTGATCCAAAATTGAACCACATGATATTTTAATGTAAAGAGCTTAAACTTGAACAGATAATGTATTCACGTATTGAAAAAAATTTAATAACAGTTTTCCCTTTTGCAAATAGTCTTATTTATCTGTTTATTTATTATTTAAACAATATAAAGACAATTAAATAAAGCTTGTTATTCAGAACCTTATAATATTTGCAATATTGTTAATACAATATAGCAAATTTGCAAACATTTGCAAACATCCAAATTAAAGGTCATTCAGTATAATTCGAGTAGCTAATACTTAATACAAAAATATGAATGGTGATTCACATTAAGAAAATTGGCTCAATTTATTGGTTCAACTTGCCCCATGGCCACTTTTTGACAAAACATGGCTAGCTTAATGCTCCAGGCTAATGTTTAGCTACATGATTCACATGGGTTTTATACATTGGTATATCACCAACATGCATGATATATAAGTTTAGACCTGGGTGCTTTTGCTTTAATATAAAAATGATTATTCCAGAAAAGTTTATTTTTTTACTTTGACCAGCAAAAAACACTTTTTTGTGTATAAATGTACTTTCCACTTTGTCCATGTGTCTCTCATCTTCACAGTCAGGTTGAAATGGTGGGTGTGTCCTGATTTTGAGGTCACATGACAACTCATGTGTGTAGTTTTAAAGATACAGGGGGTGGTTCAACTTACCCGATGGTTCATCTTCCCCCATCCTCCCCTATTATGTTTTCTAATAATAATCAAAATCTACAAATTATATGTCTCTGTCTAAATGCAGTGGAGTAGCAGTAAAAGTACAGAAAAATTGTATAAAAAAGTATAAAAAAATATATATATACCTCAAAAATGTACTTAAGTCGAGTATCTGCATGAGTAAATGTAGTTTGGTTCCTTTTACACCACTGGTAGTGAACAGTGACCCCTGGGGACTTCACATAACCCGAGGGCATCCTCCAGCGTCCCGTCCCCTCCGTTTACCGCAACGCACTCACATTATCGCAAGAGTACGTTTTACTGTTACAGCTGATTGATTGATTGATTGAAATCTTTATTAACAGTTTGTAGAATTTACAGTACATTTTAAGCACAAACTCAATACAAAGACTGTCAACTGTGAGTGGACGACCCAATTAAGCATTACACTTGTTTACAACAGGGTCCACATTGTTCAATTCATCAAATGATCAGACTCAATGTGACACAGCTTTGTGTCAACTCGCTTGCTGCTCTGCAGCAGTGTTGATTTAGATTTAGTCGTAGTCGTTGGAATAAAGTGCAATTTAGAGGAGAGGAGAGGAGAGGAGAGTCTGGCCTACTTTAGTGTGTCCTGGATGCAGCAGCGGCAGTGTAACGTTAGTTAGCAGCAGACAAGAGGGTGGACTTAATGGGAAGGTAACGATCACCTGGACACAACATGCAGCGGATAAATGGGTCAGCAGCATGCCATGCAGCAAGGGGAGGGAGGGAGACAGAGAGACAGAGAGAGAGAGAGAGACAGAGAGACAGAGAGACAGAGAGAGAGAGGGGAGGGGGGCTGCCGGGGGGTGGTGGGAGGAAAAGAGGGACGGATTGGCCAAAGGGAAGGAGGGTGGAGAGAGAACTCATTGAACCTTCATATAGTCTGGAGCATTGATATGGAGAGAAACTGCTGTGTGGAATAACCAGATATACTTGTTACACACATCACTACATGCTCAATATGTTGTCACATTTACACATCTATCTTGGTCTGAATTGGACAATATGGGCTTGAAGGGAACAAGTCTGTCTGTCCGTCTGTCTACTTTCATGCTGTGGCATGACAGACCCCAATCTCAAAGGGGAGAGACACACTGGGGCGCTCTCTCTCTACTGTGTGTGTGTGTGTGTGTGTATATATATATATATATATATATATAATATATATATATATATATATATATATATATAAAACCATGATGTAACATTATAAAGATATATATTAGATTTTGGGATAAATATTAAATGTGACATTTAGATAGCCCAGCATTTCAGACGGAGTCACTACTTCACTTTGAAGCTGGAAAAGGATAATATCCTCGCCTTCCCCCTCCCCTCCCCTCTCCTCCACTAGTGTAAACTCACAAACCACGCTCAAATGAACAAAGTGTTATTTTTTTGGAAAAAGAGATGTTGCATAATGGAGTTGGGATTGAATAAACACAGTCACACACACACACACACACACACACACACACACACACACACACACACACACACACACACACACACACACACACACACACACACACACACACACACACACACACACACACACACACACACACACACACACACACACACACACACACACACACACACACACACACACACACACACACACACACACACACACACACACACAGTGATTTACATGTGAGTGTAATCACATCAGTGAAAGTAAGTAAGCGCAACAATGCATTGGTTATGGGCATGCACATACTTTCAAACACACCTGTGCACTATGTGCATACAAGTGTGCACTATGTGCGTACACGTGTGTTTGTGTGTGTGTGCGGGCTGGTGTTCTCACCATTAATTGGACAGTTCAGAATAGCAGCTCAGGGGACTCCCAGCCATGGCTCTGATGTGTGGGTTCACACAACAAGAAGACACCGACTGTGTGACTGAGATGATTGGCTCCGGATCAGAGCAACCCTTCACGTTTTAATTTACAACACAGGCTCAGGGAACATTACTCTCTGCTCTGCTCGTGTGTGTGCGCGTGTGTGTGTGTGTGTGTGTGTGTGTGTGTGTGTGTGTGTGTGTGTGTCCCTTTGTGTGTTCTCACACATATAAGTGTCTGTCAATTAGCATGGCAAATAAAATACATCTGATATGAAAAGTACAGTATGGGAGATTTACAGAGAAAGAGAGAGAGAGAGAGAGAGAGAGAGAGAGAGAGAGCAGCAGTGTAACAGAGCCTTCAAAGGACAGGCGTGTCCTGTGACACACATTATTGACTGACTGTTGCCTCGAGCACCGACATGTTGACTGGCTGGCTGACTGATTGACTGACTGTTGCCTCGAGCACCGACATGTTGACTGGCTGGCTGACTGATTGACTGACTGACTGATGCCTCGGGCACTGACACGTTTTACTGACTGGCTGGCTGACTGACTGATTGACTGACTGTTGCCTCGGGCACTGACATGTTGACTGGCTGGCTGTTGCCTCGGGCACTAACACGTTGGCTGGCTGGCTGGCTGGCTGACTGACTGACTGACTGACTGGCTGACTGGCTGACTGACTGACTGACTGGCTGACTGGCTGACTGACTGACTGACTGGCTGTTGCCTTGGGCACTAACACGTTGGCTGGCTGGCTGGCTGGCTGGCTGGCTGACTGACTGACTGACTGGCTGACTGGCTGACTGACTGACTGACTGGCTGTTGCCTTGGGCACTAACACGTTGGCTGGCTGGCTGGCTGGCTGACTGACTGACTGACTGACTGGCTGACTGACTGACTGACTGGCTGGCTGTTGCCTTGGGCACTAACACGTTGGCTGGCTGGCTGGCTGGCTGACTGACTGACTGACTGACTGACTGGCTGACTGACTGACTGACTGACTGGCTGTTGCCTTGGGCACTAACACGTTGGCTGGCTGGCTGGCTGGCTGGCTGGCTGGCTGACTGACTGACTGACTGACTGGCTGTTGCCTCGGGCACTAACACGTTGGCTGGCTGGCTGGCTGACTGACTGACTGACTGACTGACTGGCTGTTGCCTTGGGCACTAACACGTTGGCTGGCTGGCGGGCTGGCTGACTGGCTGACTGACTGACTGGCTGGCTGTTGCCTTGGGCACTGACACGCTGGCTGGCTGTTGCCTTGGGCACTGACACGCTGGCTGGCTGGCTAGATGGATCCCTTTAAGTCAGGGGATTTCAACAGATTTCTACCAAGGGACAACCATCCTAAGCGACCTCTGGACCACCACGGGTGGGTCCATCATAGACCCACCTGACACAATAGTGGTTGGGGTTCATGCACCATTTAGTGTCCTAAACAAAGTCTGTAGACTTGGCTGGCTCTAAAGTGTTCTAAATAAACATTAAAGTCCGTAGACTTGCCTGGCTCTAAAGTGCTCTAAACAAACATTAAAGTCCATAGACTTGGCTGGCTCTAAAGTTCTTTAACCCATTCTGACCGGGCACCCATTTTGGTGTCAGCATCATGTTATGCTTTAGCTATTTAAAAATAGCAGATCTACAAGCTCATATCGCGCCACCGAGTGGCGCGATACGAGCTTGTAGGTCTGCTATTTTTGAAAAATCGAAGAGCGACTGACATTTTTTTAATCTGATCTCAGGTCAGAATAGGTTCATCAGACCCAGTGTTTGTCCGGCGGAAACCTCGTATGAATCTGATCTCAGGTCAGAATGGGTTAAGCAAACATTAAAGTCCATAGACTTGGCTGGCTCTAAACAAACATTGTAATGTCCTCAAAGTCCATAGACTTGGCTGGCAAACGATTTATGTTATAAGTGCTCTAGTCTAAACTAACATTAAAAATCCCATAGACTGGGACTGCCTGCCATATGACATAATCTCCAAAAGCCATGCATTGGAGCGGCTAGCGTCCCTCAAAAAAAGGAATATAACTTAAAAAAGAAATACATGATTTTCTGAATGCATGGCCTGCAGGGACCATACCACCGATCAGACAAGATCAGAGGCTGGCAGGGCACTGCATCAGGCACCCAGAACTGGTGGGGAGAAAACTGACATTGTGGGAACAACCCATGCATTTCATTCAAATAACTGATTTTTTTTACTCATTATAGTTGGTTTAAATGGGTTGATTTAGAGTCAGACTAGTTAAGGTTTTCTTTTCATCTCATCTTAAAGCTGAGATGGGCACATCACAGCTTTAATTGTTGTAGATTTTTTCTCTCACTTCACCAAGCTTATTATATTCAACTAGGCCCAAGCTGCATTACTCTGGGTCGGTTGGAATGTCAAGATGGTGTGTTCTAAGTTTGTAAACAGAAGAACATGTTCTGCGCAGTGCTGGGGTCTCCCCCACACTGAGGGGACTCCATACATCAACACATCTGTCTGTTGAAACAAATGAGGCCAGTTATACAACTGTTGCAATTTGCAAATAAATCAGGGGGGGGGGGGGCAACAGAAACAAGCTCAATCAAAGATCAATGACAAGACACACATATAGCTGCAAGCAGGGATAAGGTACAGGTGAAGAAAGCACAACAACGCCTCTACTTCTTGAGAAGACTCAAGAAAGCTGGCATGGGCCCCAAAGTCCTAAAAGCTTTCTACAGAGGCACCACAGAGAGCATCCTGACTGGCTGCTGCACCGACCTCAACCCCAAAGCAATGCAGAGGGTTGTGCGGACAGTCGAACGCATCAGCGGATGTGATTAGTAGGGTTCTAGGGGGTTCATATGGCCCCAGCATGTCTGAAGAAAGAAAGAAAGAAAGAAAGAAAGAAAGAAAGAAAGAAAGAAAGAAAGAAAGAAAGAAAGAAAGAAAGAAAGAAAGAAAGAAAGAAAGAAAGAATATAGGCCTACATAGAGACATTGCCACCATGCCAGTCGTGAACCAATACAGCCACCCTGTCACAACTCAACAAACCTCAGCAACCACAACAAACACCTATACTGTTTATCAGTCTTCAATTGAAAATTTACATTTGGAATTGATGTCTGTTTATAAAACCCCAAACCTATAGCTCGAACCAAAAGGAAATAGCAAATTCACTAATGGGATTATTGAGTGATCAAGAGCCACATACTATAGTATACAACACACCTTTAACGGCAGATACAGCACAACATACAAACTGTAGATTCACATCAGAATTCAATTCCAGAGCCAGAAACAGTTGAACATGTTTCATTGCCACCCAGCCATTGGGTCCCAAAATGATAGTAAATCAGCTTGAATCAAACTAGTGTACACACAGCATACAACACAAGCAGCAAGGAAGCAAAAAAAAAGGTTCCTACCTTGAGTCGTCAGTTCATCATTGTGTAAGTGATGGATGGTGGAACCCATGGATAGTTAGACCCTCCAGCTCTCTCTCTCTAGTTCATGATGAGCGCTCCAGCGGTGTCTCCAGTCATCTCCATCCTCCATACAGTAGTAGGCTACAGTAGATGGCCAGTATACTTTCCTCCCAGTATCAATGGCACCGACCAGCCTCATTCTCCTGGCTGCCAGTCAGAGATTTAGGGCAGGCTCTAGGCGGGTCCAGCATTCACAGCATGTCACAGGAGAATGGACTCAGGGCTGAGAAGAAGCTCAAGCTTGGGGGTCTGGTCTGGTGTACATGGCTCGTGTACCTGTGGAGCAGGTTGAGAGACTATAAGCTTTGAGCATAAGTAGTAAGTAAGTATAGGGTAGAAAGAAAATGAGCTGACCAAGAGCCATACTGTACAGTACACTGTAAGCTGTCACAACTCACTAGCAGTAGCCAGGCTATACAGCCGTAGTAGGCCTGTACAGCCTATCCTGTCACAACACAGCCTATACCAGGGGTAGGCAACCTGCGGCTCTAGAGCCACATGTGGCTCTTATAGGCCCTCTCCCGTGGCTCCCAGTATGCAAGTACGAATAAGAGGTTTTCTTTTTATTTTAATTTTTTTGTACATTTAATCATAATGTATTATTGAATTTGTAGTAGGCATAAAGTTATTATTTCATTTTGATATTGCAAAACAATGTTGCCTATACACCAGATAAAAATAAGAATCAAATTTTATGAAGGAAAATAGAAGAATGTATTCATGATAAGACATCTCTGTTTGTTTTCACCACCAATGCTGCTGGCTTACTGGTACAGTATACTTAGCATACAATAAAATGTAATATTGCAAGACCAGAAAAATCACAAATAATTAAAGTTTGCTTCATTAAAGCAAACATATTTTGCGGCTCCAGATAGAATTGTAATATGTGTTTCGACCAAAAATGGCTCTTCTGATAATAAAGGTTGTCTACCCCTGGCCTAGTGTTGTGACAGGACCTATAGACCGATTCACAGAGGGGTGCCCTGGGCGCGGCCATTACTGAGGTGTAATCCATGGAGCAGGTGCTCCGTAGGCCAGGTGTAGCTAATCAGTGCTGCTGCACTCAATGGTACACCTCAGTAATGGCCGCACCCAGGAAACCCTCTGTGAATCGGTCTATAGTATACGATACTATACGTAGGCCTACGTATGATGTTGTGGGGGCTTTTGGACATGCCAGGACTAGGGTAGGCTTAGCCCCTCTCGGAACCCTCCATAAAGCTTTTCTGAAATGTTGATGTCGCTTTATTGTAGGGTCCCTGTTCATAACTATATTTTCGTATGGGAATTTTGGAACGCGGCCATAAATATGCTCTCTAACATCGTATCTGCGGCATTTGACGGCCTTTTTTAGTTTAAGTTATTCTGAATTCGTGAACTATAAGTACCTATACAAACCGCTGCGAATATCTCCTGTGGTGCGGAAGCCGTTAAATATTTTGTTTGACCGATTTGGTCGCTTTATTTCTTCTTGTTTGTTTACTGTTTATTGTACCGCCTCCCGGTGTGCGGTTGGCTTGTGCAGCTACGTCCCTGCCTCTGATCTGCTCTGTCATAGCTATAGCGCCACTAGCTAGCCAGATAGGCGGTACAATGAGGTGTCAATAAACAAGGAAGGAAGAGAAGAATCAAAGCGACCAAATCGGTCAAACAAAGATTAAAAATACTTAACGGCTTCCGCGCCACAGGAGATATTCGCAGCGGCATGTATGGGTACTTATACTTCACATATTCAGAAGCCCTCACATGAAAAAATTTCGTCAAAGAGCACAGACAGGCGTTATCCATGTTGTTTATGTTTTATGTATGTCCGCGTACCAGGTGGCAGGATACTGCTGGAACAGGACTCAATGGTCTGTGTCGTCAAAAATGTCAGAAACTTCAGTACCATTGGGTTCTGCTTGGAGGCTAGGGTAGGCTATGCCTTGAAATAAAATGAGATGTGCAATTCAGGTTGTAACACTTGGTTCAATATCAATTAAACCATCATTGGTAAACAGTTAAGAATGAAGTTTGTGTCATACAATTATTTGGTGCTGTGATACCGCAAACAAAAACATTATTATTATTATTATTATTATGTACGTTTGTTCATTTCACACTCCCCGCTCCCTTTCACTCACGCACATGCAACGCACACACACGCACACGTTCATGCTTAGCATTAGTTAGCGTAGCTATAACTCACTCACCTGCAGAATAAAAGCAAATCGATTATCGACCAAGCAGTTTGTTATGAAGATTGAATGAACTTCTCTTTCAAACTGCCACACACTGACTGAGCAGTTTTCACTTCCGTAGGCTAACAACCCAGGCTACTATACTCCACTCTCAATCCATGAGGTGTAAAGTTAATTGTCTTCAGCTTTGTTTTCATAACTCATCTGCGAAGAATCACGAAGATAATTTGTTTATCTCCCGGAGGATTGCGCGCTTGAAGCCTCATGCATGGTCAGGGCAGAGCCATAGAGTAAGACAGAGTAAGACATTAAGTGGACAGAAAACAGCCGGTCACGTGGCGCGAGCCGATACTATATAGAAGAGCCTGGCCCCATGCAGTGAACGGAGTTGTCGTAACTCTGTCTTACTCTATGGCTCTGGGTCAGGGAGTGTCTACCAATTCACTGTCTACTTTCTAGGCAAGACTCAAGAGGTTAACATTTTGTACGTTTTGCTTTTGGGTGACGGTTTGTGTTCACTTACTAACCCTAACCCTAATAATCACTATATGTCAACCATTACAGAAACTATTACAGAAAGCTTTTCCTTAATCCAATTATGATTAATTTTATACTTAACTTATGCTCTCTTGTAATTCTATTATCCCATAATCCTTATTGCATTTTGTGAACTTGAAGCAATCTTGGCAGAGCTTCCGTAAAGGGGATTCATAAACCTGTCGTGTAAATCCATCCTTAATGTCAGCCACGCTCGCAGTGTCGCTGTAAATTTCAGTGGTGGAAAAAACACTCGCATTTTTTTTACTTAGGCTATGTAAAATACTGCAATATAAGAAATACTCTGTTACAAGTAGTTTAAGTCGAGAATTAAAAATGTGCTTGAGTAAAACTTAGTGCAATAGTATTGGCATCAAACTGTAGGCTACTTTCTTACACCAAAAGAAAGAATTCTCATCAGTGGCGTGCACAGACATTTAGAGGGGCAGGTGCTCAAGTGAAAAAAGGGCACCTTGACTGTGCAGCGCATTTTGGGGCGGGAACGCATTTTGGTGCTTTATAGCTATTGAAAAATAGCAGATCTACAAGCTCGAGTGGCGCGCTACGAGCTTGTAGGTCTGCTATTTTTCTTTAATCGAAGAACCACTGACATAGAAACATGGGGGCCTAAATAATATAGTAGAAGCGTTTTTTTTATCAAGATTTGATTAATGTCACCATGGTCCACACACTCTAGCATCCCCTAGTGTCTATCTGTGCACGCCACTGCTTACACCAAAAGAAAGAATTCTCATTATGCAGAATGTTCTGCAACCTCACAATCCGTCGCCTCACAACGCATTGAGAGCTTGTAGATATTTTCAAGTGGCCGGAATGTATATATAGGGCTGAAGTGTAGACCTATGTTTTGTAATAATAATCAAAACGTAACTTTAATAACTAGTGTTGTTTTCTTCCCTTTTTAAAGATGGGGTGCCGTGATATTTTTCCATCCTAAAACATGATCATCAGATATTATTATTATTATTGTAGGAAGATTAAAAAAAAGTGTACAGTATTAGTTAAAATGATGTTGTTTTTATGTGGACACGCCCACCAGTTCATTAAATATCCCTGGTTTGCCTGGTGAGTGGTGATGGGTGGTGATCCACCTGAACTGAAGCCACACCCACAGTTGTTGTTGTATGACAAAGGGGGAGGGGTTAGGGGAGGGGATGATGTTGTGATGTTACTATATCACCGTTTTTTTTTCCATTGGCACCTTTCAGCCTCCAGGCAGGAAGAAACCCTAAATACATACTTTACATTCTTGAGGAAAGAATAATAATAATGAAGGTCAATGTGTTGTTGTTTTCTCCTCTCTCTCTCTCTCTCTCTCTCTCTCTCTCTCTCTCTCTCTCTCTCTCTCTCTCTCTCTCTCTCTCTCTCTCTCTCTCTCTCTCTCTCTCTCTCTGTCTCAGGTGGTGGGAGCCTATGTGTAGGCCTATGTGTAGTGTGTAGGCCTATGTGGGTAAAGTGTTGGTGTGAATGAATGTGTAACGTGTAAGGTGAGTACGGGGTGGACGGAAGTGGCTCGAGGAGGCCATGAATAATGGACGCTATGCAGCAGGAGGGATTTCACACACACACACGCACGCACGCATACACACACACACACACACACTGCGTCATGTAATGAGGTCGACTGAGCAAAGGACTGAATGAAAGAGTGAACCCGTGTTGATTTCATCGACTAAAACTATTTCACTGACGAAAACTAAATTGAAACAAAACAAAAACTAAGAGGATGTCTAAAACGGGAAGCACCCTATGATCCGACGGACCATTGCTCCGAGGGAGCATTGGTCCGAGGTGCGCTGGGGGTCGGGAGAGGGTTGGGGTTAGGTTTAGGTGTCTGCCCCTATCTACAAGCTCACAAAGCTCTCGCTTTGTGAGCTTGTAGATATATTATATTGCTATATTCAGAGTCTGATTAGACTGGCTATTTTCAGCATGCAACAAAGTCAAGAAATTGGCACTAAAATTGGTAAAAATCAGGCACTTCGAAACCTGCCAAGTGCCAATATACATTATACATGTTAGTCGACAAAATCAACTGTATACTAAAATCTTGATATTGAAAATGATATTTAGTCGACTAAAACTAGTTGACTGACAGTCAGTCAGTCGGACTGATTTCCACACGACACGACAGCAACGGAAATGGGTTTTGGCTCATCAGCAGATTTTAACGGCAAACATCGTGTCATTTGTGTCTCCTGTATGAGTCACTATCATGTGGCCAATGAGTTCACTCTCCTGATTGGATAAGACCTGAAAATGAATTATCTTTTTCCTAAAGAGCCGGAGAGAAGGGAAAAGCCCTGTTAGTGAGCAAACACTCTATAGTGACTATAGGATTATATAGAGCTATTTAACACTATGTAAACAAGGCTAAATGAACAGTGAGTAATGAGACACTGTTATGAGACATTATGTGTGACTGTATTTGCCATGAGGCACGTGCACACATAGACATCAAAGGGACCTTCATGCATGGCCTGCCCTTTTACCCATCTGTCAAAGTTTGCCCTCTCCAGACCATGAATGAACCATTTACTATGGTGAAATAAATGCACATAATATTGTCCCCTTCCCATGGACTTACCCGAAGGCACGCAGCTGATAGGTATTTTTCTTTTGTAGATCTGATTTTGGTGGATCAGCAGCATTCAAGAGAATAGCCTTTTCCGAACTCTCATGAAGTTGAATGCAGCATTTCATGCATTTCAAGTTAGTATCTTGAGCGCTTAGGTCAGGATAAGGATACTAACTTGAGAGCTCAATACTTGAGTTGTTTTCTCTCTCAATGGCGACTCCGGGTGTTTGTAGAAGTCCATGCTATAGCCCGTATCTCTAAGGCTTGGTCATTGCATAATATACTTACCGGTAGTTGAGTGCGGTATCGCGCTCCGCAAATAGTAGATCTATATAACCCTGCAGTGTGTCAGTGTTGATTTTGGCAGCAAATTTCTTTTAGTAATGTTGTTCTAGTCATTGTCTTTTGAATAAAGTTCTGTTGAGTCTTATTTTAATCATCTGAAATGTTTTACCATTAGTGTATAGTTTTAGTCGACCAAATATCCAAAGATTTTAGCTGACTAAATCCACAGTTTTTTGGTGGGCCTTTCTGCTGTCATAATGGAAGATTTATGCAGTGTTGCATGCTGAAAATAGCCAATCTACGGTATGTATTTTCAGAGCACAAACCAAGCAACCATGCATAAAATAAATGGTCTTTTAGTTCTGCTAGAGTTATACTAAAACGTTAGGGATCAGGGACTAGTGGAGCGCTAGTCCCTCCCAAACATCTTAGTCTAGTTTTTATGTATTGACCAAATCATCAATATTAGTCGTCGCAGCTTATTTGTCATTTAGTTTTCGTCAGTGACAAAAGGCTGTCGACGAACATTTCTGCGTCATAGCTTCCAGTCGACGAAATCAACACGGCAATGCACCTCCCTGGTGTTTACCCAGGGTAGTCCCACACACACGCGGCACGGCATACCTGACAGGGATATCCCCGCAGATTACAGGACACTCCTTTGGCCAACGTCTCTCCACCTCTGAGCAAACGTGAGCCCTCATTGTGGCCACCAACACCCTGTGGGTGTGTCACACCCACCGGTGACACATTCACATCCTGCATGCTACAGAGCAGTGGTTCTCAAGCTGGTGTTCGCGACCCCCCTGGGGTCGCCAAATAATAAAATTGTATTAGTATTATTTATTAGTATTAGTATTAGTATTATGCAACTGAATGGCTGGAAAAGGGAAATTAAGAGTTTACATACCTACATGCATAAACTTTCCTTAATGATTATATCTGGTTTCAGTATTTATTTATGATGTATTTTCTCTATTATTAAGGTTATTGTAGGCTAGAGGTCAATTTGTATTGGGGGTGGGGAGGGATTGTGGTTTGCTACCTTTACTTAAGTAAAAAATGGGAGTCTTCCACCAGCTGTCTGATTCCTTGGGGGTCGAAGGCGAAGCGATGCATTCAACACTGCATGGACCACCGTTGCATGCACCACCGTTGCATGCCATACTCTAGCCATGATTCACATGACGCTCGTACTTCACGAGCGCCATGGCTTAACTTCCGCCTGTTTCATGCTATACATTATACATTGTAAACGTGCACATAAACATTCAGATTTCAATACTCACCACGTGGGCCACAAGTGTTTTTTTTACCATTGGCTTTCAACTACGCGCCCCTATCGGTCGAGATGACTGTTGCACTCTGAAACACTAGGTGTGTTCGATATAGGCACTCTGACCGCACTGCCAATACAAACTAATAGGCGAGTGCGCTCCCAGTGTGCAACTGTGAGTTTTCCGAACACACCCCGTTTGAGAAAAGTAGCCGAGGCGCTCGGATATAAATGCCTTTTATTAAACAACACGCAATGCAGCAATGCTAATCGCTGTCCCAGCAAATGTCTTACACCGTGGCACACGTGATGAGTACTTTATATTTGAAATCTGAATGTTTATGTACACGTTTTCAGTGTAAATGTAGCGATCGCGTAAAACTGGCTTCAGTTGTGTCATTACTGTCATGATTATGATTATGTCATGTTTCAGGGCTAGCAATGCACCTTTGGCTACATGTGTATGTGTATGCTGACACCTTGCACGGCTGATTAAGAAAGGATCGTTTCTGACGTCGATGCAGTGTTTGCTGTGACCAAACAGAGGCCGAAGGAACAGCCT
>NC_139714.1:19730121-19740121 GCF_964188405.1 Protomyctophum parallelum
CGCCCCATCATGGTTTCGGTCCTACCTTACAGACAGACACCAAAAACGCGACCACATGTATCGCCCCCATTTGAGTTAGATAGCACTGGCTCCCTGTTAAGTTTCGAAATGATTATATTTGTTTATAAATCTTTACATGGGCTGGCCCCCTCATATATACTTATCTGACCTCTTGGATTATTATACTCCAGCTAGACCTTTACGGTCTGCCGGCCTGCTGCTTTTGACTGTTCCCCCATCCAATGTAAGATCCAGAGGTAATCGTGCCTTCGCTGTTGCAGCACCCATTCTCTGGAATAGTCTCCCTTTTTATATTAGAAGTGCTCAGTCCATTAAACTATTCAAGTATAATATAATAGTCGCTGCTCTCTTTTGATCATACCTGATTTAGTAATATTTGAACTGTATGCACATCCATACTTGTTTGATGTTTTGTATTTTGTATGCATAACTGTTTCTTGATTTTATTGTGTAAAGCACTTTGGTCAAATCCGATCAGAGCCCCCCCAGCCCTGCCCCCCTCCGCCCCTCCCCTCCCTGGTAGAAAACAGCGGAGAAAACTGACGTCACTATACTGAGAGCGACGCCCCTCTGCACTGTAGTTCACTTCCACACCAGGAAATGTGTCACGTTCCCCCAGGCTTTCATTTCTTTGAGCCGTAGCGAACGAAAATAAACCGTGTGCGACGGCCATTTCTCAGAAAGCTGCATGCATCAGCGCATCGCACATTTTCGCTGCACGGGCGCTAATTGAATCGTGGTGAGACATTAAGGCGCAGCAGAACAGAACGACGCAATATGAATGCATTCTCCACGGGCTAATTACGCCCAAGGCGTGTTATCTAATTGGACTCTCCAGTTGCCATTCAACCAAATAAAATGAATCCTTCATGCAAATGGACAGCTTCGTTAGGAGGAGGACAATCATGAATGCCAGATACAAACACTACAGTTTCTGTTGGAGCGTGCGTGTGTGTACTATCAGTCCTCGTCTGTCTGTGTGTCTATTGGAGTCAAAGAGGCCAGGAGTGACTATGATAATTTGCAAAACATGTCAGTCGTTCTGTCGGTCACGATAACCAGTGTGGTTGCCGCGACGCGAGTCACACTTGCAAATGAACCAAGTTGGTACAACACATGGATCTCCATATGCGGAGCTGACTATCATCACCCATGGATCACCGTATATGAAGATCACGACACTGACCTCATCAAACCCTGGAGAGCAATACATGGTTTGACATACAGTACTGCATATATGGAGCCGGCCAGCATCTCTACATTTGACCTCACTGACACCAGATTAATATAGTTTAACCCATTCTGAACGGGCACCCATTTTGGTGTCAGCATCATGTTATGCTTTAGCTATTGAAAAATAGCAGATCTACAAGCTCATATCGCGCCACCGAGTGGCGCGATACGAGCTTGTAGGTCTGCTATTTTTGAAAAATCGAAGAACGACTGACATAGAAACATAGCTTTTTCAGAAAACTGTCAGGATGTAGAAGACATTTATAGAATCTGATCTCAGGTCAGAATGGGTTAACTCCTGCTTCTCAATTGTGCCGCATTAAGAAGCGCTGTTGTTTCAGTGTGACCTCGCCCTATAGGGTCACACGCCCTCAGGTCGTCTTACTGGTAATAACGAGAGGTATTTTAATTCAAACTCACACCTGGGTGTCAAGATGGTGTGGTCACACAGCGTGTAACCCAGTAGTGTCAAGTAACTAAGGTGTACTCATGTACTGTACTGTACAATCTTGCGTTTCTTTTTCAATCCTTTTACTTCTACTCCACTACATCTCAGAGGCAAATGTTGTACTTTTACCGCACTACAATTATTTTAAAACGTATAACTTAAGTAAGTTATATTAGTAGATTTGTATAATTATTATTTCAGCTCTATATACATTTCCTTTGGAAATAGCTGACCTACATTTTCAATAGATTGTTATACATTTGAATCTTGTGAAATGGACATTCTATACATAATGACTAGTATTGAGTACTTATTACTTTTGGTAGGCATACTTTAAGTACATTTTCACTAGGAAAGACCAAACATCAGACATGGGAACCCTTTAAGATGGTTTATTGAACGAGGGTGGAGAATGGTCATTGCTGTCACGAATGCCATTGCATGGAGTAAGAAAGCGGGGTATGGTTGTACAACATAAACATCCATTGCATACAACATGGTGGGCCAGCATGGTCGTCTATGAGTGCGCTCTGGCATGCGAAGCATGGGAGCGCAGTATATACGGCCATGCATGGCAGCAAGGTCGTCCATGGGTGCGTATGGTGCGAGGCACAGAATACGCACGAACATGAACGGCCAGGCTTGGAATACATAGTGGAGCAGCATACGTAGTGAAGCAGCATGGTCGTCTATGAGTGCTCCTCATGCGAAGCATGGGGAGCGTAGTATAAACGGCCAAGGCTTGGAATACTTAGTGAGGCAGCATGGTCGTCCATGGGTGCATAGAGTGCGAAGCACAGATTACGCATGACATGAACGGCCAAGGCTTGGAATACGTAGTGAAGCAGCATGATCGTCTATGAGTGCGCTCTGACATGCGAGCATGGGACGCGCAGTATAAACGACCAGGCATGGAATACATAGGGAAGCAGCAAGGTCGTCCATGGGTGCGTGTAGTGCGAGGCACAGAATTACGCACGACATGAACGGCCAAGGCTTAGATGAATACATAGTGGGACCCGAGGTTCGAGGGGGCGGACCCGGATACTTTGGCTTAGGGGTCGAGGCGTGGGCCTGAGTGATATAGTAGAAACCCCTTTCTGGAACCTGCGAGTATGGAGAAGGGAGGGAGGGTGGGTTACAAGAAACTGGCACAGGGCACTTTTTGACGGTTGAGTTTAAGTACCCACGGTAATGGGCGACGTAGGAGTGGCCAGGCTAGTTGGAAGTGGGTGAGTGGTGGCATGGTTGGCAAGGGCGGAGTATTGGTTGGCAAGGGAGGAGATGGCAGGCAGGTGGGTTGTCTTCTGCTTGGCCAAACCTCCCGAACCTTAGTTGTTCCAACTCCATTTCACTAGGAAAGACCAAACATCAGACATGGGAACCCTTTAAGATGGTTTATTGAACGAGGGTGGAGAATGGTCATTGCTGTCACGAATGCCATTGCATGGAGTAAGAAAGCGGGGTATGGTTGTACAACATAAACATCCATTGCATACAACATGGTGGGCCAGCATGGTCGTCTATGAGTGCGCTCTGGCATGCGAAGCATGGGAGCGCAGTATATACGGCCATGCATGGCAGCAAGGTCGTCCATGGGTGCGTATGGTGCGAGGCACAGAATACGCACGAACATGAACGGCCAGGCTTGGAATACATAGTGGAGCAGCATACGTAGTGAAGCAGCATGGTCGTCTATGAGTGCTCCTCATGCGAAGCATGGGGAGCGTAGTATAAACGGCCAAGGCTTGGAATACTTAGTGAGGCAGCATGGTCGTCCATGGGTGCATAGAGTGCGAAGCACAGATTACGCATGACATGAACGGCCAAGGCTTGGAATACGTAGTGAAGCAGCATGATCGTCTATGAGTGCGCTCTGACATGCGAGCATGGGACGCGCAGTATAAACGACCAGGCATGGAATACATAGGGAAGCAGCAAGGTCGTCCATGGGTGCGTGTAGTGCGAGGCACAGAATTACGCACGACATGAACGGCCAAGGCTTAGATGAATACATAGTGGGACCCGAGGTTCGAGGGGGCGGACCCGGATACTTTGGCTTAGGGGTCGAGGCGTGGGCCTGAGTGATATAGTAGAAACCCCAAAAGTATCGTTCTAAAGTTACCAGACCCTGGAACGGTGGGCGTCGTGGAGGGCGCGTTGGAGCAGACGTAGCTGTGATGGGCCTGGGAAGAACTTCGGGCCGAGAGTCTGGGTTATGTGGTCGGGAACTCCCTTGTTGGAGCTGTGACGCGGCTCCAGTTCTGGAGGGGTAGCCGAAGGAGTGTTCCGAGGAGAGTCCTGGTCGGCGGGGACCAGGTGGAGGTAGGAATGGAACCAGGAGCGGATGGCGACTGGACCGCTGTTGTTACGAACCCGATGGCGTGCGTGCTGGGCGTGTCGGGTGAGTGAGTGGTTAAAGGGGGCTCATTGGGCTGAGGGAGGTGTTGGAGATGCGGGAACCCAAAGAAAGCGAACAGTGAACTTGGCTTTGAGCGTGGCATTGGTGAGGGGCCTGAATAGCCGGTGCGGAGGATGGAGCTGGTGTGGGTTAGGGTGTGGGGGGTTGGTGTTGGGGAGAAAGGTGTTTTGCCTGTTTGTCAGTGCAGATGGGGCGGGAGTGGGAGCCGCCACAGAAGGTGCATATGTGGAGCAATTTGCATGACGACAGTTCGCAGCCTCCCTCATTGAAATTGTTGCATAGCATTTGTTTGCCGACAAACACCAGCGGGCGGCCGCGCCTGTCTTTGGCCTTGGAGGAAGTGGGGAAGACCTTGCTGGAGGTGGTGACGCTCAGTAGGGGGGGGGGGACGTAGCTGGTTTGGTGTGCGGCGTGGGGGCGGGGCTCTGGAGCTCTGAAGGTGCAGTGGGTGGTGGGATGAGTGGGGCAGTTGCAGAGACTGCATGATTCAGAGGTTTTACCGGCAAAAATCCTGCAGTATAGCTCCAGCTCGAGGGAGCCCCAGTAGGTGGTGGTGTTGAAGTGTTGGAGTCTGGAGGCGGCCCTGGCGGAGAATTGACGGTGATACTCGTAGAACAAGCTGCCTCCAAACCGTGTGCAAAGGTCCATGCAGATGTAAAGATGATCGTCCAGTTCTTGGCGGCGGGAGGGGAATGAGGTGCATAGAATGTCTCTGTATATTGAAAATGCTAGTACAAACTCAGTGGGTGTGAGGACGGCGGAAGTGGATGGGGAGAGATCTCGGAGGGTGATGGCGATTCCTCCGAGATCTACTGACCGGTGTTGGGCTGTGCTGGCGGAGGGGCGTATGAGGGATGAGAGGTCGATGTCCGTACCTTGTAAGATCTGTGAACGGAGGTGTGAGGGGACCATGGGGGCGTTGAGCGCGATGGCGGATGGCGGGATGGGTGCTGGCGTTGCTGTGAAGAGGGAGAAGGAGGGGGGGGGGGCGGTGGGGAACGCTGGGTGGGGGGGGAGAGAAGACACATTGGTGTGTGGGGCGCTAGGTGCTGCTGGGGGAAAACCTGGGATGGCTGGGGGGAAACCTAGGGGGGATGGGGCTTGATAATTGTACTGAAAGGGGGGGTGGAGGTGGGGTGCTGCCTGCTGGAAATGGGGGGGAGGAACGGGTTGGGCATGGGGGAAAGAACCAGGAGGATATAGTAATGGGGAGGTGTGAGGTGGATGGAAAACGCTGGCCGTGTGGGGGGTGGAGAGAGCTGAGGTGGCTGGAGCTCCTTCAGAGGGGGGGTGGAGAGGGTGGACGTCTGGAGAAAAAGGCTGCTTCTGAAATGTCACGGTGGCCGCGGGACGCTGCGTGGCAGCCTTCCTCTTTCCGCGACGTGGCAGAGCTGCCTGCCGCGTAACGACGCCACCTCTCGGCCGAGCGGGTGCCTGCTGGGCTTCTCCTGGGCTGGGAGGGCGACGCGTGGCGTCACGACGGTGCGACGGAGCTGCACTGGCTGGCGAGGCTGGTGTTGTTGTTGTTGTGGTGCTGTTGCTTCGTTGTGGGATGCGGGTGGTCGTGAGGAGGTTGAAGAGGCTTTGTTTTCTGGCGGTTCTGGTGAATGGTATCCCTTTGGCGGTGAGTGCACGCTGGAGTCCGACGACGGTCCAATCCGACATTAACGTCGGCGCCGAGTCATTCGTACCGCGCGAGGAGGCGCCGCGGTGATGTTGCTGGAGAGCTGGGGAGGGAGATGAATCCCCGCGAAACTCCCGGGGTGTCCGGTTGAGATCGGACGCGGCGGGACGAGGAGGTGCCACGGCTGCTGACCTGGAGCCGTGCTGGCTCGGTGGCGTGTTGGGCACGGCATTCGGATCGTCCTGGTGAGTACCGAACATGTCTTCGTTCTCCTCGGCGTGTGCGAAGAGCAACATGTTAAGATCGGGCACCGCGAGTCCTCGGTCAGACATGATAGTAGTTGCTTGTTAGGCTGGCTTGGTGGCAGAGGAAAAATGCTAGATTTGTCTCTGGTAACGTTAGGGTGTGCGTGTTTACAAGAAACTGGCACAGGGCACTTTTTGACGGTTGAGTTTAAGTACCCACGGTAATGGGCGACGTAGGAGTGGCCAGGCTAGTTGGAAGTGGGTGAGTGGTGGCATGGTTGGCAAGGGCGGAGTATTGGTTGGCAAGGGAGGAGATGGCAGGCAGGTGGGTTGTCTTCTGCTTGGCCAAACCTCCCGAACCTTAGTTGTTCCAACTCCATTTAATATACCTCCATATCCTACTTTTGTACTTTTCCTCTACTCTTTTACTTGTAACAGAGTATTCCAAATTGCAGTATAGGCTATTTTGAAGAAATGTGAATAACTTTTGCAGCAGTGCCATATAGGTGTGTACCCACAACAGTATGTGTACCCATCACTGTACTGGGTCAACAGACACAACAGTATGTGTACCCAACACTGTACTGGGTCAACAGACACAACAGTATGTGTACCCAACACTGTACTGGGTCAACAGACACAACAACATGTGTACCCAACACTGTACTGGGTCAACAGACACAACAGTATGTGTACCCAACACTGTACTGGGTCAACAGACACAACAGTATGTGTACCCAACACTGTACTGGGTCAACAGACACAACAGTATGTGTACCCAACACTGTACTGGGTCAACAGACACAACAGTATGTGTACCCATCACTGTACTGGGTCAACAGACACAACAGTATGTGTACCCATCACTGTACTGGGTCAACAGACACAACAGTATGTGTACCCAACACTGTACTGGGTCAACAGACACAACAGTATGTGTACCCAACACTGTACTGGGTCAACAGACACAACAGTATGTGTACCCAACACTGTACTGGGTCAACAGACACAACAGTATGTGTACCCAACACTGTACTGGGTCAACAGACACAACAGTATGTGTACCCAACACTGTACTGGGTCAACAGACACAACAACATGTGTACCCATCACTGTACTGGGTCAACAGACACAACAGTATGTGTACCCAACACTGTACTGGGTCAACAGACACAACAACATGTGTACCCATCACTGTACTGGGTCAACAGACACAACAGTATGTGTACCCAACACTGTACTGGGTCAACAGACACAACAACATGTGTACCCATCACTGTACTGGGTCAACAGACACAACAGTATGTGTACCCAACACTGTACTGGGTCAACAGACACAACAACATGTGTACCCAACACTGTACTGGGTCAACAGACACAACAACATGTGTACCCAACACTGTACTGGGTCAACAGACACAACAGTATGTGTACCCATCACTGTACTGGGTCAACAGACACAACAGACACAACAGTATGTGTACCCAACACTGTACTGGGTCAACAGACACAACAACATGTGTACCCAACACTGTACTGGGTCAACAGACACAACAACATGTGTACCCAACACTGTACTGGGTCAACAGACACAACAGTATGTGTACCCAACACTGTACTGGGTCAACAGACACAACAGTATGTGTACCCAACACTGTACTGGGTCAACAGACACAACAACATGTGTACCCAACACTGTACTGGGTCAACAGACACAACAGTATGTGTACCCAACACTGTACTGGGTCAACAGACACAACAACATGTGTACCCAACACTGTACTGGGTCAACAGACACAACAACATGTGTACCCAACACTGTACTGGGTCAACAGACACAACAACATGTGTACCCAACACTGTACTGGGTCAACAGACACAACAACATGTGTACCCAACACTGTACTGGGTCAACAGACACAACAGACACAACAGTATGTGTACCCAACACTGTACTGGGTCAACAGACTAAAACTGTGCCACTGCAAGTAGACCACCGCGCCTTGTGACATTGTTGTGATTACCTAATAGCATTCATTATTGTTCTCCTTTCCTTATCCCTCCTATAGCTTGCTCTGAAGCTGTGGAATGTGCACGCACGCTCGTACACTCACACACACACTCACACACACACACACACACACACACACACACACACACACACACACACACACACACACACGCACACACACACACACGCACACAGTGTTGAAATGTCCTTGAGCAAGACACTGAACCAACTGCTGCTGATTAGCAGGTTGGTGAGATGCATTGTTGTGTGTGTGTGTGTGTGTGTGTGTGTGTGTGTGTGTGTGTGTGTGTGTGTGTGTGTGTGTGTGTGTGTGTGTGTGTGTGTGTGTGTGTGTGTGTGTGTGTGTGTGTGTGTGTGTGTGTTTTTAGATTTAGATATAATGTTAGCACGTCCACAAATGTTGTTGGGTCGCCTGAGCGAGTATGATGTTGGACAGACCCGAAACCCCGATGACCTTGGGATACATCACTGCTGAGCATACGTCCCAGGTGCATCCATGCAAAGTTTTTTGTTATAGAAGTGCATGCTAAACAAAAACTACGAAAGTATTCAAAAGAGTACTCAAGTAAATGTACTTTAGTTACCGTCTACCACTGCCAATTCCTGACAGTCCCGTCTGTTTACAGGAAATTGGACACGGTGACCGGCGTGATTGGACCGGGCCAGTTCGAGGGTACTATTTGTTCATTGGCAAAGAGACACTAATGGCAAATTCCCTTCCTTTATGCTTCTTAAACCAATTAGATTATCAAGATGAAGAATCTGTTTTTCAAATGGATCAATCTGGTGTTCTCCATCGAGTTACATAACCTCCACCTGAGCGACAATAGAAATGGAGTGACTAGATTGTTATAGAAGTGCATGCTAATAAAATAAAACCTAAGTATTCCAGTTCGAGGGTACTATTTGTTCATTGGCAAAGAGACACTAATGGAATATTACCTTCCTTTATGCTTCTTAAACCAATTAGATTATCAAGATGAAGAATCTGATTTTTTTTTCGCCTTTCGCCTTAATTTTTTTATAGTAGGCTGACAGGAAATGGGGAGAGAGATGGGGGAGTGACATGCAGTAAAGGCTGTCGGGATCGGGAGTCGAACCTTGACTAAAAGTACTAAAGTGCAAAAAATATACCTAAAGTACCAAAAGTAAAAGTACTCATTGCGCAGAGTGTCCCATTTCATAATTGTCAAAATGTATTTAAAAGATATTTTGAAAATAGCCGATCTGCTATTTTCAAATGGCCGAAATATGTATACGGCTGGAGTGGTTAGCGTGTTTTGTAATGATACTCAAAATCTTAATTCTACAAAGTAACTATAGTAGCCTAACTAAAGTTTTCACAAATTGTAGTGGAGTAAAAGTAGGCCTACAATAGTTTCCTCTGAGGTGGCCTCACTCACACCTTTTCGATCTAGCATACAACATTGATGCATGCTAGATGTAAGCAAGATGTAAGTGTCATGGCCGCCCCAATGCATTTCCAATGGAAGTCACATGGTTTGATACAACATTTTGGACTACAAGCTGTTGTACGGCTTTCGGCTGTGTTTCGACTGCCCCCCTCCCCCTCATACAACACAAATGTTGTGTCAAACCATGTGACTCCCATTGGAAATGCATTGGGAGCTTGCATCAGCTAAACGTCTCATATAACAAGCATGCATCAGTCTGTTGTAAAGGTGTGACTGAGGCCAAAGTGAGGTAGAAGTAAAAGTATTGAATACAGAAGAAATTTTAAAAAATACCTAAAACGTTCTTAATTAGTCTTCCCATTGTAAATATGGAGAACTACTTAATTAATATCAATTAAACTATACAATGGATCAAAATACAAGCACACGATTCCCGATGAAGCCGGTCGATTTGAAATATGGCTCGAGTGTGTGTGCGGAAAGAAACAGTGGGAGGAGTAACGCGGCAACTTATCGCTCATTTACAACAATGAAATAAAAAAATATTTTCATGTTCTGAC
>NC_139714.1:19745121-19755121 GCF_964188405.1 Protomyctophum parallelum
AAAGTAAAAGTATCGGGCGCCCGGTGGCCTAGTGGCTCTGCCTCTGTGTCCGTTTCAGCACAGTAGTTTAGGTATAGGAACCAAAATGTCGCCACTCTCTTACTAGATTACATATAGAGGACTAGCTTGCACATCAATGATAGACTCAGCTGCTATTGCATACTGTAGCAGCTGCTAAAAAAGAAAAAAATACTAAAATATTTACTTTAAGTACAGTACTTGAGTAAATGTATGTAGCCACTTCGTCGTTTACGGCAGTTCCGTGACCGCGGAGAGCAAAGGTCCGTTTCTCAATGGATTTGTCATCTAGGAGGGTTATTAAACAAATTGAGCTAGTCTAGGTGTTTTCTCCTACATGTTTATTTTATTTGAAAGTGAAATATCCCTTGTATCGAGAAGCGTTTTTCTAAATAGCCAATCTACAAGCTCGAAGGGACTTGTAGATCTGCTACGTTTTGCCATTATGTAACAAAAAAAAAGGATAAATAGCACATCTGCTGTTTTCGGTACATGAAACCAAACCAGGCGTCAACGCCCTGGATGCCAGTGAGCCGGTGAAGCCTGTGTATGTGTTGGCATAACATCACCCACCACGTTGGGGCTCTCACTGGCCGAGCTTTGCCACAAGATACATTTAGCCAAACACAACGTGAATGTCCCGGCCAAGTAGCTAGCTGCGCCTTTTTCGTGCCAAACATGTGTGCGTGCGCGTGCGTGCATGTATGTTGGGATGGCATCATCACATTCAGACCAACCTGTTCCCAATCCAAGCTTAGACCACGTTTTTTTTCCCCCACGCGGCGCCCCATCCATTCCACATGGTGCCTTTACAGCCAAAAGGAGCCAGTGGGTCAGTGGAATAGGGCCCCGGACAGCTATAGTATTAGATCTCATTTTAGATTCTGTTCGGTTCAGCCCCGGTCAGAATCTATATAAACATGTCAAACCTCTGCTCGCAACCCTGGTGTGGCATTTAGCGTACCTCTGTGCTAATATAGAATATATATGTTATATGTGGGCCCTGACCTGGGCTATATGCTGAATGGTTCATGTGCTGACCCTATTGGGGGACTCCATAAGGTGGGATATGATTGGCTGGGTTGGGGGTGGGATGCAAGGGGGATCCTCTCCCTCCTCTCTGGTCATTTATTTTCATGTTTGATCCCTGCTTCTGGTCAGACTGATTTAAATACATGCATTTCCTTTCGGGAAATGTAGACTGTCTGACATGTTTTGATATTTATGTTTGAAAATAATGTTGTTGTGATGTCCCTAATTAGTTCACACGTTGCTTTTTAATTCAAATACAGCAACAACAGCTGATCTACAAACTCACCACACGTTGTGCCGTGACCCGTTATCTGCTTGTATGTTTGTCATTTTGACAAATTATTTAGAAAATTCCGCCACTTCGTTTTTTGTTGCAGACAACATAGCGGATTCGCTTGAGGATCTTCCGGCTGCCAATAGCCGTAAAACCGTCAACATGGATGAATTCCAATGCCATTGAGTTCACAGGTGCTTTTTTTTTTTTTTTTTTAACCAATAAAAAACACATTGAGACTGCGTCTCTTTTTCAAGTGGGAACTGGCCAAGCAGCAGAATACATAATTACACTTTCAACGCTACATTGTACATGTCAAGTTAAAGTTATACAACAGCCAAATAATAAATCCATCAAAGATACCCCAGAAGCCTATACAATATATACAACATAATAACCTACAAGAAATGTTGCACACAAATACATGGACGAAAAGAGAGAGAGAAAAAAAATAATATATATATATATATATATATATATATATATATATATATATATATATATATATATATATGCGAAGGCTAGTACACATAACTATTGGTCCTAATAGTTACAATGGAGAAACACGTACAAGTTCAATGTACACGTTGTTATGACCCTGAGGTCATAATTTCATTTTATGCCTGTAGGTTATGTGTGCCTGTATGTATGCATGTGTGTGAGTGATAGGCTGCAGGTGTGTCTGGCTATGATTGAACGAGTGAGTGACTGATTTTGCAGGTATCTGGAGGGAGCTGATTGGTTCCAGCCTTCCGGAGGGAAGTTTAAAATGCTGGCTTTTCCACAGCTCCTGTGGGCTCTCCTCTCTTCAGTTCCAGCAAGACTTCTGCATCCAACATGTACTATGTAGAATGTTTGTTACGTTATTGATGATTCTAAGTAACAGCCTGAGGTTTTGTAGGGGTGGGATACAGTATGTTCATCTTAGTTTCGCCTCAGTTTCGCCCGTGTTCACCTGTTTCGCCTGTTTTAGTGATTTGTACTTTGGTTTCTTTTGATTTGGTAGGTAAGGTTCGCACGTTAACACATTCTGCGCGGGAACCCCTTTTGGTGTCAGCATTACGTTATGCTTTAGCTATTTAAAAATAGCAGATCTACAAGCTCATAGCGCGCCACCGAGTGGCGCGCTAAGAGCATGTAGGTCTGCTATTTTTGAAAAATCGAAGAGCGACTGACGTAGAAGACATTTTTTGAATCTGAACTCAGGTCAGAATGGAAAACTGTCAGGATGTAGAAGACATTTTTAGAATCTGATCTCAGGTCAGAATGGGTTAAGTTTCTTTGGTTTCTTATTCCTGATATAACGACCGGCCATCCTGAAGTTACTGGGTTTTTTTTTTAAATAAAAACCCACAAAGGCTGCAAATCCTTGTTGCTGGTGGTTCTTGGGAACTGGAAAGAGGGGGGAGTCACTTATTGTGTTGCGCCTTAAGATTCCCGATTAAAAAAAAAAAAGAATATCTTCTAAATAGTTTTCAGAAAAACATATGTTTCTAGTCAGTGATTCTCAAAATGTTTCATGTCACTGACCCCCACAATTATATTGTATTTCATGGCCGTGCGCCCCCATCTCAAAATATTTTGTTCCACGGACCTCTAGAAGCAAAGATTTGAGTTATAGTCCAGCAGCTGGGGTTGTGGGGTGGGAAATTTGGTATTATAGTTTTTTTTATTGGCCTAATAAAAATATACCAAATCAAAAGAAGCCTGTTGGTGAACTATTAAAAATGTTTGCTTGTTTCCAATGAGTTGCACAAATTCTCACAATTCTCCAAAGATTGCAGATCTACACGAGCTTGGAGATCTGCTATTTTTGAAAAGCCTAAAGTATAAAATAACAGTTAGTGGTTAAAATCTAAAATGGCACAGATGTGTCCCAGCTTCAGTGGGTTAAAAGCCCTATATTACGCAACAATAGCCGACCTATGTTTGAATCCTTTGAAACGTTCCGAATATGTTTTTATAATGACAGGCCGGGTTGAAAGTGGTTAATCATCGTCAGGCGTGTGCTGCGGTTAGCGTGACCTCAGCAGGTCACATGTGGCGACGTTCCCAGTGGAAAAAAGGTTGCAAAATCACTGGCCACTCTGAAGGTCACGATGGTATAGGCGACCTCCGTGCTGCAGCTAAACAAGTGGAAGCTCGCAGGCTTCAGAAACTACTGCCCTCCATAAATATCAATAACAATCCGTTTAACAGTGGTGGAAAATAACTCAAAACATTTACATGAGTACTGTACTTAAGTAACATTTTGAGGTATTTGTACTTTACTTGCACTATTTCCAATTTGCAATACTTCTACTCCACTACATCTCGGATCCAAAACTTTGACTTTAGTCATTTTGTGACTTTGTAGATTTTGATTATTATTACAAAACACACATTAACCACTTCAGCACTATATACATCGTGGCCATTTGAAAATAGCAGATCTACAAGTTCACAATGCATAGCGATGCACTGTGAGCTTGTAGATCTGCTATTAAAAAAAGAAAAAAGATTTGAAAACTTGAAATGGGACATTCTGCATAATGAGTACTTTTTTTACTTGAATTCCGGACTTAATATTTCAATATTGCAGTATTCATACTTTTACTCTCAAGTGCAAAATGTTAGTAGTGAGTGATTTGACCACTTCCATTTAATAATACAAATACATACATCAATGTATGTATATACATATACTGTATATATATACATCAAACTGAAATTTTAAATAAGAACAAGAAAATCTGACTTAATGGAAACGGATGTTCTGTCCTTGCGACATATACTGTATCTTAATCTAACATTTACACAGATTTACATAACCGTACTATGACATGAATGACAGTATCAGTGTAATTCAGCTGTGCCGTGGACGAAAACATTAATTAATTAATAATTATATCCCTTGTTGTGACTTTTTCGATGTTCCACTCTCCGTTATCAACTTGGCCGTGTCCAGTGGCTTGGAGAGGAGACGGACTCACATGGGCTGTTTTTGTTCCCAGTGGAAACTTGGAGTGGAGAGTGGAGTATATGTACACAAACACACTGGTGGAGGAACGCAAACACGGGCCATGAAAGTCAAGGTGTTCTGGGTTATGGAAAAGTTTGTGATAACCTGCCATAATCAGCTGTGTGTGTGTGTGTGTGTGTGTGTGTGTGTGTGTGTGTGTGTGTGTGTGTGTGTGTGTGTGTGTGTGTGTGTGTGTGTGTGTGTGTGTGTGTGTGTGTGTGTGTGTGTGTGTGTGTGTGTGTTTGTGCGCGCGCACGTGCGTAGTGCGTGTTGGGGGGTGGGCAGAGGGTGGGGCTTATGTTGACGAACCAATTAAAACCCAGGAAGAATGCAAACCCACTCAAATTAGAGGTGGCAAAGGTTGGAAAAACAAATACAGGTCTCTCTCAGGTTTAGACCAGGGGTTCTCAAACCTTTCCATGCCAAGGAGTAATACTAAGGACCCCCAAATATGTGTGTGTGTGTGTGTGTGTGTGTGTGTGTGTGTGTGTGTGTGTGTGTGTGTGTGTGTGTGTGTGTGTGTGTGTGTGTGTGTGTGTAAAAATAATAATGTAATAATAATAATAATAATAATAATAATGCCATGGAAGAGGCCTTCATTGGCACTGCTGAACTTTATTCAATCTTTTTTTTTTTATCTCAATACTTTCAAAAATCTCCTATTAAGTAAACTAGCTGTACGTGCCCGTCGGCCACCGGCCTACTTGAGAACGATGCAACTTGGGAACCTAATAATACCCGTTGTCATAGCACCCGTTTTAACTATCTGTCTGTGTCCCTTTTGTGCCCATACTGTATGGAGATATTTTTGCACATAAACTGAAAGTCGCACTGCAGGAGTCAGGACTATAAATATAACTAACCATACAGCATAAAATCCTAAAGTGTAGTCCGTTAAAACTGAGCAGCATATAAAAAGATATTAAAAACAGCTAATTAAAGTGAATTTATTGGGACAGTCCTTGGGTAGAAGCTGCATTTGAGCTAGCCCTGAAACATGACTGCCATGATGATTATCATGACAGTCATGCAGAAACTTAGCCCTGTTTTTGGCGCTCGCTGCATTTACAAGATTTCCGTATATATAAACATTCAGATTTCAAATATAAAGTACTCACAATTTGTCCCACGGGTGTTAGTTAGTAGCAGTATGAATACGAGAGTCATGAACCATGGCTACATTTGAGCCTTTCGGTTTTGGACCGCTGCAGCCTCCTACCCGAGGGGAGCGTGTCAAACAGTTCATGGGCTGGGTGAGTGGGGTTCTCTATAATGTGGGCCGCAGTGCTCCTGCACCTGCTGGGGCAGATGTCCTCGATGGAAGGGAAACTATACTATGGGTGATCTTCTGGGCATTTTCACCACCCTCTGCAGCGCCTTCTTGTCCACAGCAGAGCAGCTTTTCCCATAACAGGTGGTGTTGGAGAATGTGAGAGTATATACTCTCCACCACATACCTGTAGAAAGCTAAGGTATTGAGGCCAGCCTGCCTCAGCCTCCTGAGGAAATAGAGGCCCTAGTGGGCCTTTAAGAAAAATAGATGTTTGAGGTGTTTGTGGTCCACTTCAAGTCCTCGGAAATGTTTACTCCTTCCACCATAGCTCCATTAATGAACAGGGGAAGAAGGGGGGGGGGGGGTCTCTCCTTCTAAAGTCCACAATAAGCTCCTTCGTTTTCCCCACATTAATACAGATACTGTTCTCTGCACACCAGTCCACTATAGGTCTGTCACCGATACAACGAGCGACGACTCATCACTGTGGGATATCTGTCCCACTACAACCGTGTCGTCTGCGAATTTCACAATATGACTGCAGTACGGTAGAGAGTATACTGTGCTACGCTATACTTAATACTTTCCACCACTGGAGAGATGAGGGGAGGGGCGGGGGGGGGGGGGGGGGGGGGTCAGATAAAAGGCGGGGGGGTCACCTTTGGAAGAGCAGAACAAAAAGCGCGAGGGAGCGTGTTAACGGATAGATGAGGGGAGTCTCTCCTTTCAGGTGTATCACAGGGGTTCTCCCTGTGTCTTTGAAGAGAGGAAATAATTAACACCTTTTCTTCTCTTCTGTCACCATGCCAACGAAATGGTCTCTCTCTCTCTCTCTCTCTCTCTCTCTCTCTCTCTCTCTCTCTCTTTCTCTAACACTCAGCTGTTGAGTGTTGCCCCGTCGTAATTACCCGACAGTTGAAGGGCCCGTGTAATTACCTACCATCCATTTGCATGGCGTGCACTCCTCCACAAAACGGTGAGAAAAGCAGGCTATGCATCGCATAACGAGACGAGAGTAATAAGGAGCAGGAGTGGAAGGAAGGTGCGCTCTGTGTTTATTTGCATACTCTGTGTATAGCGCTATACTGAAAAGGTCGTATGTATTAAAACACATGGGAGTGGTCAGGAATTGCCAGGAGCTGTTACATGACATTTGCTTTAATGATGTTCTATCTCTCTCTCTCTCTCTCTCTCTCTCTCTCTCCCTCTCTCCCTCCCTCTCTCTCTCTCTCTCTCTCTCTCTCTCTCCCCCCCTCTCTCTCTCTCTCTCTCTCTCTCTCTCTCTCCCTCTCTCTCTCTCTCTCTGTCTCTCAATTCAATTCAAAGGACTTTATTGGCATGAGAAAACATATGTTTACATTGCCGAAGCAAAAGTGGCACAATAAATCAAGATAAAACAATGCATGGACAAATAAATATTGAATATTAATAGGAATAAAAATAAAGGTGTAAACAGCCCTGTGTTACATTAACACTTTGAGTAATACCGGTTAACCGGTACTATCTTGTGAAACTATAAATCTCTCTGTAAACTATATAATCTCTCTCTCTCTCTCTCTCTCTCTCTCTCTCTCTCTCTCTTTTAACGTTGTGTGTACAGGGCGAGGGCGATCAGCCTCGCTGTCTGTCCATTTGATGATGAGGCCCATGTTTTCTAAATCCTAACAGTTTTCAGAAAAATGCATGTTTCTTTCTATGCCAGTTTCTCAGACTTGTTCATGTCAAAGAGTAAAAAATGTTCGCTTTAAAAACATATATGAAAAGATTTGCAAAAGTAAAAGTATTTTAAATTGGAAATACCCCATTAAAGTATAAATACCTCAAGACTTTATACTTGCTGTAAGTAGGCCTATAGTACAGTTTTTCCACGATTGTTAATGTTGACACACCTTTCTCAAAACAATAACGGCTTTCTCAAAACCGTACACACAAAACTGAAAATGTCACACACACAAAATGCTAAACCCTGACACTCCTTTTGCAAGATGGCTCTTTGCCATCAAATCTCTTCACTGTTCACAAAATGGAACTATAAGCAGCAAAGCAGGGCTGGTCCGGTCACCTCTCCACCTGACCTCACACACAACCCAGTGGACCCACCCACCTTGAACAGCATATTTAGCACATTGTTGCTGCTTTACACACAATTGCACTTTTCAGCTGCAGTCTCACCAACAATAAAACACTAATATTTTTAGACATAATTTATTTATTTTCTCTTTTTTAGGGCCTCCTGGTGCCCATGTAGCCTGGCTAATAAGACAGCCAACGGCTGATTAGCGTCTGGCTTTCGCCTGCAGGCTAGTGCCCAAGGGCCCCTGGGCACGTGCCCAAGGTGCCCATATGGTACATCTGGCCCTGTATGGAAGCCATATCTTCAAATGACACACACATACCATTCATTGAGTACACACAACTTGCTGCACACTACCAAGCATTTACAGCACAATGAAGAGCAAAATTGAAAACACAATCAAATGGAACTCACCATATGAATAGTAATTTCTCCTTTAGGCCTATACATTTTGCATAGTCAAACATAAAACGGTTCCTGTCTGGTCAGAGGGCCTCATCCACATCACAGGTAATGTTCTCCCTGTCCAGGCAGCGTTGGAAGAAACGCCTCTAGTGGATCATGAAGCCCTGACAGGCCTCAACACTCACGTCGCCACAGGCCTCCTCCATGAACCTGGAGCAGTGTACCCGGCTCTGTGGGTTCCATTCATATACCGTCCACCTACAAGCTGAACTCCTCAATGGGATGCAGTGCTCGTGCACTTGAGCAGCCCAGTGGAAGCTCATATTGTGCTAGACAGCAAATTGCTCACCAGACCTGAATGTTTAGAGATTTGAATATTTGTGTTTTGTATAGGTTGATGCTTTTTCAGTGGTGCAACCACTCCAAGGAACAGTGTTCACCTATGTGCCTATATGTGTTGGTTAATGAGCACCAGTATATGACTATGAGTACCAGTAGGGGCGCTGTTGTGCCAGAAACAGAGAGAGGGATAGTGCTGCACTGCCTGCTAATGAGAGAGAGAGAGAGAGAGAGAGAGAGAGAGAGAGAGAGAGAGAGAGGTGAAAGGGGGGGGGGAGTTGCACCACTCAGTTCACACGGGTGTGATTTCTATTAAACAACGCATAATGCAGCAGTGCAAATCGCTGTGCCAGGACAATTGTAACACCCGTGGCACCAGTGGTGAGTACTTTATATTTGAAATCTGAACATTTATGTACACGTTTGCTCTGTAAATGTAGCAGTCCCAAAAAACAGGCTGAAGTTTTGCCATGACGCTCGTGAAGTATGAGCGTCATGTGAACCATGGCTATAGGCCGGGGTCGTTCCCGTAATAAATTGCCACTCATACAAACACGCAAGCACTTTAATCACCACACATACCACACCACACTATACTCTCAACCAATAATAAACCTGAGTGATAAATATTTGAAGATGCCTTAATTCTCCCCCACCCCCATCCCTAAGCTCCACCCTCTGATGATGAAATGTCGCTGCTGTATGTGTTCCAATTGGATCCAATGGATCCCATGTAGTTGCTGACCCCTCTCAAAAAAAAGATATATATATATAGAAAATAGCACAAAAAAAAAAACTTAAATAATTATATTCTTTTTTTAAATGGAGATACAAGGTTTCTGCCCGACATAACTATCCGGCGGGCGCGTATATATTATCATTGACAGGCACAGCTTGGGCTGTTATTTTTTTTATTTTTTATATATTATTATAGTGTTTTTTGATTACAACGAGGAAACTGGCCAATTACGGCCCAAGGAACGGGGGAGTGTAGATCTTTCTACTGTATTTATTTATTTATTTTCTCTCCAAAGTGCTGAGTACGCGGTGAAGTCTAACGACATGCAATTAGCCACAGCCGTGGCGGGAAGGCTTCTGCTACGCTGACTCCGTAGCTTCTCAATTAATTCTCATTACCGCTCTGTGAAGATGCACACGTGCACGTGTGTGTGCGTGTGTGTGCCGCGCCTGTGCTTGTGTGTGAGCACGTGCATGCACGTCGTGTGTATTACCGTATACTTGTCAGGGTCAAATGTCCACCACAACTATAGTAGATTTTGAGAAATAGACCAAATAGGAAAGGATTGGGATTTAGTTAGAGTAAGGATTAGGTATTTAGAGCAGTGGTTCCCAAACATTTCAGGTCGAGACCCAAAAGGAAGATTAGACGTTTGCCCGGGACTCAAACTATTTGTTTTCTAATGTATGGAATTTCTTCAATTTTCCTTTGATTTCTTCATGAAATACTGAACAAATCATTGAATTTTGTTTTTAATTCATGAAAACATTAGCTTTTTTGGGAATGTTGTTTTTTTTATGTTTTGAAAGAATAACTAAAAACAAAATGTGGGAAAGAAAAAATAA
>NC_139714.1:19757621-19775585 GCF_964188405.1 Protomyctophum parallelum
TTTTTTGAGTGTTGCAACCACTCCAAGGAACAGCAATGTCCGTGTTCACCTATGTACCTATGTACAGTATGTGGCCATGAGCACCAGTATAATAATGACTATTAGTACCAGTAGGGGCGCTGTTTGCGAGAAACAGAGAGAGAGAGAGATAGTATAGTGCTGCACTGTTGCCTACTAATGAGAGAGAGAGAGAGAGAGAGAGAGAGAGAGAGGAGAGAAGGGGGGGAGAGAGAGGGGAGTTGCACCACTCAGTTCACACGGGTGTGATTCTTTTAAAGAGGTGCGACCCCGTGTGGGGCATTCTAACCTCTTAAACCCAGTAGTCCCTATAAGAGCTCTATACAATATCTTCTCCTTCTAGATCCTTGCAGTTATTGCCCCCATAATCAGGCTCAAGTGGTTATGCCCTATGTAATAATAATAATAATAATACACTTTATTTATAGAGCACCTTTATAGAGCACCTTTCATGACAAAATATAGCATTAAAACAAAAGCAAAAACCCAAAACAACATTGAAACAATAGCGAAGAACAAAAATGGCAGCAAATCAGGTAGAACAGTGAGTATACATGAATAAAAACGATTTTAAAAACTCAACCAAAAGCAAGAGCGAATAAGCAGGTCTTGAGCTGTGCTTTAAAGATGTATATGCAGAGGCTGCCTGCTTGTAACTAAACCCAAGCGTTTAGGTTAGCAGTTATTTGTAACACTTTTTAAACGTGTCACAGTGTTTAGATTATAAACAGAAGAACATGTTTAATCGCCAGTAACACTTTTTAAACACATAAACGTGTTTAGTTTTTACAATCAAAGTAAGTCATATAGGTGTTTAGAATTCGAACACACAGGGGCACGGTGGCACAGTTGGTAGTGCTGTCGCCTCACAGCTAGAAGGTCCTGGGTTTGATTCCCGCTGGGGACACTGTGGGCACTGGCGGCGTGTTCCCTCCTCCGCGTCATCAGTGCCCATACCCGAGGCGGGGGTTGGCGATAGGGCCTTTCTGTGTGGAGTTTGCATGTTCTCCCTGTGTCCCCTAGGGTAGATACCCTCACAAAAACATGCCGTAATCCTGGTCTCTAAAACTACCTCCCCCTGGCCAGCCGGGGCGCCTGATGGAGGGGAAAGGAACTGGTCGGAATAACGTGTCCCTTCCACGCGCTACGTCCGGCCGGGGAAATTCCCCTCTGTCAGGTTAAAAGAAGCAGCTTGGACTCCTCATGCATAGAAGGAGGCATGAGGTCAGTCCGCTGCCCCCCCAGGTTGGCAGAGGAAGTGTAGCGCCCAGGATTACATTAGATAATTGGCACTGGGTGAAAAGAAAACTGGGTTACAAAATCGTGGGATAAAAATTTAAAGAATTAGAATTCGAACACTGTTCTCGTGAGGTGTTTGATTGAACTCGTGTTCTACTGTATTTTATGAATATTAATAAACATTTGGCATTTTATTATTTTAGGTTTTAAACGCGTCATATGTTCTACAACGTTACAACTTATCGACCATGCAGATCCTCTACTTTCACTATATTATTAATTAAAGACGTAGTGAAATGAGAAATACGTTTCTCACACTTTTAGACCATATCCGGAGTCATATGGTCATACCTAACAACAATGGATGCCAATTTTTTACTTACTTCCTGAAAACAAAAACGTGCTGCGTGATGAAGTGTTGAGGCCCACATCAATAAATGCCAATACAAATGAAGCTCACCAGTTTGATTCCCATTGCTTCATTGTCCTCCAACACAGCTGGTTTTGATTAAAGAACTACTCCGTTTTTAATCTCATTCAAGATGACATCCAGACAGTGTATTACTCATTTTAAACGTAATCATCACGCTAAAATATGTATATAATTAATCCCCTGGCTTTGCCCCACGTCTCACTGTCACTTTGTTTACAAACGACACTGCACGTGAGAGGAAGTCACAGACTTAAAACCTCATAGCCTGGAGGGATGCGACGCTCTGATTGGTTCAGAAACTTCGGAGCCAGCGTTTCAAGCTGAAACTTCAACAAAAAATGCAAACCATTTCCGTTTCACTACACCTTTAGGATTCCGCTGGAATTCATCAGAGGATTGCAGAAGAATAAAAACCTTGTATTGATAGTGACACAACATATTTGCTAATTAAGTTGTTTTTCAAACAAATTAAAATCCAACCCTGACGTATAGGCCTATAGCAAAAAATAAATAACTGTGTCTCCATGCGGCTTTCTGTGCACGACCAACAGGAAACATCCCCCCACAAATGACACCTGTTTTTGTTTCACTGTCAACATTACGTTTGGCTTAACCTTTCCTAAGTGGTAAGTACAAAAGCCTTTATTTTTTTACTGCCTGGGTTTGAATGTCTGGCAGAGCGCCAGCTGCTTTTACACAAGAACAGCGGCGGCGAAATGGAATCCAAACCTGGAAGCTGAAGCAATAAACGCACGTTAAAACGCTGCTGTCCCTGCGATCAAACAGGACTTGCGCTTATGAACGCCGCTAAGGCAGCCCTCCGGCCTGTTCTGTCCCTTCCGCCTGCATTTGTGTAAATGACACACACATGGAGAGTGAACGTGCTCACACCCGTGTGCGTGTCTGTATGTGTCTGTATGTGTGTGCATTGTGTGTGTGTGTGTGTGTGTGTGTGTGTGTGTGTGTGTGTGTGTGTGTGTGTGTGTGTGTGTGTGTGTGTGTGTGTGTGTGTGTGTGTGTGTGTGTGTGTGTGTGTGTGTGTGTGTACGTGTGTACATGTGTGTGTGTGTGTGTGTGCATGCATGCATGTGTGTGTGTGTGTGATGGAGATTTAGGGATCATTTGGGGTGCTATGCCCAGCGGTGCCAACTTGGCTGGAGACATTTAACGGCGGCTGTTTTATCGGTGGCATCAAAGTGCTTGGCAGCTCTCATTGGCCACAGCGTTTAAGCCACATTAAGGAGGATGACCGTTAGCTTAGCACCAGTAGGCGTTAAGCCTCGCTCTGTCACAAAGGAAAGTTGGGGACAAAGAACATTGAGCTCCCTGAACCCATTACATCTATACTGTCATTTAGTTGCGCGATGCTGTCGCACACCAACAATAGCAGATCTACAAGCTGGGACTGTTGCACCTCTAGAGGTGCGGGACAAAGTCACTCTTTTGCAAGTACAAGTAACATGCCTCAAGTCTTTGCTGTCGAGTCCAGAGTCAACTCCCAAGTCAAGACAGGCAAGTCCCAAGTAAACTAAAGTCCAAGTGCAAATCTTTTGTTTCAAGTTTTAAAAAAGCCCTACGCTTTATGAGTCCCAAACAAGTCCTAAACTAGATAAAGTACCCCCCTCAGGGGCACAGGTCTCCACCAGGGCAAGGCTCTTTCTGCCTTGTTCTGCCCTGGTTCCGCCTTGTTTATGTTAAATTTGCTAAAACATCTTTTTTTGGAAAGATCTAAAAACAAACATGATATGCCCAGTCACCATGCTGCACCTGTGATGTTCCTTTTTACTGACACCAAGTTTAAAATAAGAATTGAGTGCACAGAATATCAATATGAAGCAATTGAATGGTGAATCAATGGTAGTGGATGGAGAGAGAGGATTTTTGTCCAACCACGAAACGGCAACCAATGGGTGCCGTTGGGAACAACCACGGGCGGGACTTGACAAAGGGTGAATTGGATGATTTGAGGCATTTTGTTCCAAAAACTTGTTTTGCAAGAATCCACCTGTTGGTGGTGCTATAACAGGCCAATGTGAAAAGTGTGGGATATATTCCTCAGCCTAGTAGGAAAGTCTGTGAAAGATTTCACGTAAATTGCATGCTGCGTTCATGATTTGAGGCTTTTTGTTCAAAACGGGCCAATCCTGCAAACTTCGGATATCGGACAGATCCGGCTTGAACACATGACTATAGAGATAGTGTGTAACGATTTGCAGGATTTTTGGACAGAATCTGGAGGAGTAATATCAAACAAATTGTTTTTCAAAAGTAGGCCTCCTGGTGGCGCTATAACAGACCGTTCTAGAAAATTTGGGGCAGAGATTCATGTTTGGCATCCAGGGAGTGTGTGTGCAAATCGGGTTAACGGTGCCGGAGATTAGCTGGTAACAGACGGACACACACACACGGACGGGGACACACACACGCACACGGACGGAGTGCACAACATACTGTACTCTCTCCCCATGGCTTCGGCCTGGTGGAGACAATAAAACGTCTTTCAAGTCCCAAACAAGTCCTAAACTTTTTGTTTCGAGTCCCAAACCACCCGCTTCGAAAGTTATCAACCGATATCAACCAGTAGGTTACTTATCAAGACCATGCAATGGAGCATGCGATTAGGAAACACGGAAGTGAACTGCCGCCAAAGTAGTGTGTGTGTGTACGCGTGCGTCAATTTAACAAAGGTGCAGACGATCAGAAATCAGCAGAGAGTGATTGACGTTTGCGCTACTGGCTCTACTGGTTGATATTTGTTGATTTTCATTCGAATCCGCCACCCAAACAAGTCATAATGGCAATTAATGATGTGTAAATGATGTGTAACAAATGGCCGATAAGCTTGCAACGCATTGTGAGCTTGTAGATCTGCTATTTTCAGAGAACAACCATAAAATGACTTGTCTTATAGTTCTACTGGATCTCTTCTCCACTTGTCCCTCCCTATCATTTTAGTCTAGAAATTGTCAGAATTTAGTCTCAGTTTTAATCATCATAACTTAGTTTTTATTTCATTTTCGTCAGTGAAAAAAGGTAGTCGACGAACATTTTTTGTTATAGTTTTAGCCGACAAAAACACCTTAAAGACACAAACACACACGGCCTCACACACGCCCAACAACAGTGCATTTTAGGGTTGATCTTTGGAGCTCTTCATGTGTGTGTGTCAACACCAGAATGGATGGAACGTCATGTCTACGGAGACACCACTGTCGGTATCCAGAACAAAAGCACGATAGCCTATAAGTCCTTAAGACTTTAATTCAAAGAATAGCGTACAAGCTAATTGTGAGCCGTGCCCTTTCGACGGGGTGCCGTAATCTCCCCCCACAGATCCGATTCACGGTTCCCTTGGAATGGAAACCTTCCTGACATCCTGAGTGCGAGGTGATTCAGGCGAGGTGATTCAGTTCCACGTTCCACATTGTGTTGTCAAATCTTCCCTTCAACTTTATTTAGATTGTTTTGGAAAGAGTGCGTGTGTGGGGGGATCACACCAGGTGAATGCGAGAGCGTGTTATCACATGCACAAAGGTTTTCTTGTTGTTGTGTTTAGTGTTGTCGTGGCGATGGAACTAGACAGCTTTATCGTGGATTCTCCTATAACCCTTTTCCCTATATCCAAACTACTGCATCATGCCAGTGTCACACAAAAGTAGTGAAAATAGCAGATGTGATGTGTTGTGATGTACTGTACCTGTAGATCTGTTTGCTTTAATTTAAAAATATTATTTCCATAATGACATGCTCAAAATATGTAAGGCATGTGTATTTCTTCCTCCACACTGCATGCCCCACGAGTTGAACATTTCTGATGCTTCCATTTCCAATACGGTAAATCAGGGGTTCCCAAACTGTGGTGCGTGCACCCCTTGTGGTGCGCGAAAGCCCTCTAGCGGGTGCGTGACATGAAAAGGGTAATGGCGGTTTTATGGGATTATTTAACACAAACGGCAAAATCCTGTAAAACACTGTTGCAAGGAGATGTATAGAGCAGCTGTGGGAGTATACAGCATCTGCATGTCTCTCAGTTCAGTGACATTCTGTCATTATTTGCCATAATCCTATTAAAAATTTATAATCTTCGGCCAAATACGAGACTGAGCGTTGGGGGGTGCGTCAGCTAGGTCAGGAGGTAACAGGGGGTGCACGGCAAAAATAGTTTGGGGACCGCTGCAGTGTAAATGATGAACAGTGGAATCATGTCTGCAGAATACAGTGCATTTCCTGTGTGTCCTACAGCGCACATACAGTATAATAACATAATAGGCTACCATGCAGCACACATGTCCCTTTCATCTAAACCAGAGCACTACGCATGACATGATTCCCAGCAAGCACCAGCGGTCACCGCTGCCTGGCTGGCACCCATCAGCGCCAGCTCGACCGCGCTGGACGCCTTTCAATCGGCGGCTCGGCCAACCAAAATGATGTGGCCTGTACCACCGGTGGGCCTGGCGCTATGGCTCTAAAAATACAAACCTCCCCGGCCCGAAGCCCCGGGGGCTCAGATGTGGCCACGTACCCCGTAAAAAAGCGAAAGCCGTCAAATTACAGATGTAAACTCTGCCAGACCTCTTATCAAAACTATTTCAGCTTGCCGACACGGCTCGCCAAGGCAGTAATTAAGTGTGCAGGGAAAACGGGAGGCATCCCAGGCACGCAGAGAGAGAGAGAGAGAGAGAGAGGCAGACAGCGACAGAGACATACTGTTGAGTCTACAGTATGTCTACTTACTGTATGTCTACAGTATGTCTACAGTGTAGACATACTGTAGACATACAGTAGACAGAGACAGACAGACACTGTTCACTTCAAGCCCATGTCTGATTAACCACTTGGAACCTCTGGGGAACACATTCACCGAAAACAGACTCACATTGCAATGCATTGTGAGTGCGTAGATTGGCTATTTTTGGCAACGATATTTACTGTAGAGTGAAAACAATGGGGAAGAGAAAGCAGAAGAGTGAGAAACAGAGACTGTTAGAGCGGGAGATACAGTGGGGGGAGGTGCAAGAAAGAGGGTGAGAAAGAAATACAGGGCGGGGGATGGACAGTTGACAGCTCATCGCTATAGCCTTCAGGCCATTCCTCTTTTCTTCCTCTCTGCCTGTCCTCCCTCCTTCCCCCCGCCTCTCCCCCTCTCTCTCTCTCCCTCCCTGCGTCCACACATCAAAGGGCCGGTGAACATAAATAAAAAGGCGCTGATGATGATTTCCCACGGGCGCAGTGAAACGGGCGCAATAGCTCACATTCACGCGGCAAAAAAACAGCTGTCTTCACCGCCTGTCTTTACCGCCTGGCCAACATGCCTGGTCGCCACGCCTGCTTTCTCAGCTGCTTCACGCCAGCGGGCTTCCAGCGGGCGGGACGCCCCCGGAACTCCTTAACATCATGAGCGCTTTTTCACATAAGATATAGCCTCATTGGTCAATGCAGTTCGGGAGGAGGAAGTCAATACTACTGGCCACATTATACGTATTTTCCGGGACTTCCGTTTATGCAGCCAAAGCAAGTGCTGCTGGGAAAGAGGGGGTTACGTCTCCGAACGTTCTCGAACGTTCTCTTCTGTTACATACGTACACGGAAGCTTGGCATGTTGCCTTCCCTTGAGATACAGACGCCCCAGAGCCGGAAGAGGCGTCTTCTACCTTTATGTCTATGGCTTTTTCACACCTCTCCACACGGTGCAGGGAAAAGAGCTCTCTGCTTTCACAGTACGGCACGACTGCACGGTGCTTGGAAGGATGTGTGATGCGCGACACGCGATGGGTGTTTGAGTGTAAATGCACGGTACATGCATGGTCATGCGGAAATTGGGAAACGGCCTTGTGCTGCAATCTGCAGTGCCATATAGGTGCTATCGCACCTCTTCAGCGTGCATGCAAAGTATGCATGTGGATATGAGGTCCTGTCCTATTGGTTAAGCAGTTGTTCCGATACCAATACCAGTATCGGAAAAGATGCCAATGCTGCCTTAAATGTAGTTGTGTTCAATGTAGGTTCAGGAGTAAAGACTACCTCACTTGCCCTCACTCATTAGCCACCCCCCATTCACAATCACCCGTATCCAGTACACCTGCCTCCACTCACCACAGCCAATCCTTGTTGCAATCATCACAGTATAAATACACCTGCGATCTCTTGTCCGGCTTGTTTGTTTTGCTTCACAACAGACCAAACATCGGTCGTGAGTAGGCCTATAGCTGTGCTTGTAGATCGGCTATTTCTGATATTCATTGCTTTCAAATTCATCGTCCTCTTCCACCCCAACCTCCTCCTTCCTCCCTGATTCTCGCTCCTCCTTCTGTCTCTTCTGTCTTCTTCTCTAGGAATCCAGGCAGTGCAGTGACGGAGCAGAGATGACTGACCGCTCCCCGAGTAAAGCAACAATGGCCGTCAGCTCCCGAGACTTCGCCCCCACCCTCAGTCTCGCCCTAACCTCATCCCATTCTACATCAATCTAATTTTGTTTCAATAAACTGTCAAACCGAAGTAGAAGTGTGGTCTCTTACTAGTGAAATGTGTCAATCCGATACCACGTAATTTATCACACGATTATGTCATTTACAGTAATATTTAGAATTTTGAATACTTCACTTATTGCTGCACTTAAATGAATAACAATGGATTTTCTTGTATTTCTTTTTTCATAGATCAATGGTTCTCAAACCTTTTCATTTCAAGGACCACCATTACTCTGAGAGTTACAGGGCTGTGAGGGTCCATTTGGAACCCCCTCAAGGCACCGTGAGGGTCCCTGGACCCCACTTTGAGTGCAGTACAATGTGACGCTTGAATATCTGCTATTTTTGAATAGCCAACATTAGAGAGAGATGGGAAGACCCCTGTTCCCATTCAGGACCCTGTTGGGGTTCTTGTTATCTACAGTATACAGTAGCAAGAACTCCTAAATGGGTTAAAAGAAAACAATCTATAGCAATGACTACTATGGGAATATAGTTATTTTACACTTACACTATTTTAACAAGTAATAATAATCACTTACACAACCTATAACACTCAAGATGTCACAGTCCTATAGATGGAGCTCAGAATAAAGGTGACAACAGCAGTGCAGTAAATATGCCAGTCAAGATATGACTTCACTCCCTGTCACATACAGTATGCTAATAATTCATTCCACACCATAAAAACAAATGAGCCCCTGCAGGTTGCAAAGTACGATCCTCAGCATTACGGGTCCAGATGGTTACATTTGTACGGTCTCTTGAGTTTACACTGAGGATTTTATTGTGTACACTGTACACTGCCCGAAACCATATTTCCTATATGTATATGCTAATTTCCTTAGAATATACAGTACATGTCACTTTCAACATCTCACTATGTCTCTATATCATGATCGACAACATATGCCACATATTTCATATGATATCACTTATATTCCTAAATTAGATAGGAACGGAACATTTGCTGTCACTGACTCTTGGTAGAATAAATGGTTTGCCCACATTAGGGACAATAAAACGTTCAGCTTTCTTAATGATTTGTGTCGCGTGAGACTCACGTGGCTGACTGGCTAGCTATTGCTGCATTGAAATGTAAGAAATATGAAAATTGTCTATTGTCTTCTTACAGCTGGACATTAGTGTATTCCTGCAGGCAAGGCTAGAGGCCATTCTGTTGCTATGATATACTATACATTTACATAACTCTGCAGGTGACAGCCCTACAGCGAGATAAGGTTCCCAAGAACTCTGTGATGTTACGCACAGCCTCTGTTTGCACAGCGTCCACACGAACGCATGCACGCACGCACGCACGCACGCACGCACACACACACACACACACACACACACACACACACACACACACACACACACACACACACACACACACACACACACACACTATCAGGAGAACCTAGCAAGTGGAAATTTCAGCTAGAGCCAGTCTTGTCAGGTGTGTAACAGTAAGAAAGCATATCACATGCTGAATTTGGACAACTCACAACTGGCATCAAAAACAATAACTGCCACTGTTGTAGACCTACTATGTTCAATGCATAGACCCCCCCCCCAATTTTTTTTTAACTAAACACAACATTAAATAATAATAATTGTAAAGAACATTTCAGAGCATATACTTGTCAGCATTAGTCATAAATGGAGACCATGAGTTAGAATGACATCAGGATGAGACTTCCCCATATATCTTACACTAAATGCAGCACGTCTCTGTATGTGTGTGTGTGTGTGTGTGTGTGTGTGTGTGTGTGTGTGTGTGTGTGTGTGTGTGTGTGGGGGGGGGGGGGGGGGGGACCCCCGGAAATGCTTTGGCCATGTCTCGCGACCCCCGCCACTCCCCCCTCCCCACCCATCAATACAAACTGAATGCAAAAATAAACCTTAAAAATAGAGAAAATATATCATAAATGAATACTGAAACCAGATATAATCATTAAGGAAAGTGTATGCATGCACTATGTGTACTATGTAAACTCTTCATGTCCATTTTCCAGCCATTCAGTTGCAAAAAGAAAAAGCGGACTGACCACATGGGCTGACCTCATGCTTCCTTGTATGCACGAAGGAAGCATGAGGAACACGTTATTCCGACCAGTTCCTCCTTTCCCCTCCATCCTGGCCAGGGGGTGGTAGTTTAGTTAACCACTCCACTTTTCACAGTCAGTTTGCACTCTTCATACACAGGCAGATACAGAGATCTCCATTATATGGGCACAAAAGCAGACATGCAGACGGTTAAAACAGGTGCTATGACAATGGGTATTGCGAACTAAGTTCCTAACTTGCATCGTTCCCAAGTAGGCCGGTAGCCGACGGGCACAAGACTATTAGACATTGAATTCACCACCAGGTAGCTGACCTTTAGGGCCATACTTGGACACCATCTCAGAGGGTCTTCTTTTACCAAGGGTTAGACAAGTTAGACAACCAGTTGAACATTAGGTATAGGCCTATTTCCCTAGCCTGGGTTCGCTGCGTTCCATGGATCTGAAAATGTGAGCAGCGCAGTGACATTTTCAGATCGGCGGAACGCAGCAATTCAGGCTGGAACCCAGGCTATTTCACAATAATAAGTATAAACTCTTTGATTCTCACAGTCGAATGTTGGCAGGCCGCTTTATGACAGTGGTGGAAATGTTTGTACTCCACTACATCTCAGATCCAAATATTGTACTTGATTTGCTCCACTACATTTATATGAACACTTTAGTTCGGCTACTAGTTACTTTGTAGATTTTGATTATTTATTCATGTTTTTAAGAAGAACAAAACACATACATTAACCACTTCAGCCAATTTGGCCTTTTAAAATAGCCAATCTATCAGCTTGTAGGTCTCCTATTTTCTAAATATGTTAAAACATTGCATAACTTAACGGGACATTCAACATAATGAGTAGGATTACTTTTACTTTTGGTACATTTTTATGCCAAAACGTTTGTACTTTTACTCAATTACATTTTGAATTCCCGACTTCCCGACGTATTTATATATTGCAGTATTGTTGTGAACTTTTTCCCCCAATGCACACTTTTTCCTCTATGCACAGCAGCCATATTGACAATTAAGGTTGTGCTCCAAGCAGGTGCTGCTGCTGGCTCACTGGAAATTCTTTGCTACGCAGAGCCTTTAGTCATATAATTGGTAACACCTGTCAAGATTGCAACACAAGCGTGTAGATTGTACACTATCTTTTGGGCTATTTGTTGTTGTTTTATTTGACAGTGAATGACAGGGAGAAGACAGCCATGGCAACCGTAGGAGAGAGCGAAGTCAGTGAACCCGGCCTGAGCCAGCTGCTTGGAGGACTGAGCACCACCGACGACACTCCGCCCGGTGAGCTACTACCGACAGCCCCGTCCGTCCGTGTGTGTGTGTGCGTCCGTCCGTCCGTCCGTCCATCCATCCGATTCGTGTGTGTGTGTGTGTGTGTGTGTGTGTGTGTGTGTGTGTGTGTGTGCGCGCGCGCGCGCATCTTTCTCTCTCAAATTTGGGAAAAGTTATAAATCTGATTCAATTCATTTTACGCCCAGATAAATCCCTGCCACTAGTACCACTATTGGTCATGCCACTGTGGGCTGTTGCCAACACAATTGGGAACGTAAGCTTCTGTGCTTTTACATTGGTACACCATTGGTATATTTAGGCTAAATGTGCCCAGATTGTTTAAATCCATGTTCTTTATAACTTTGCTCCAGTTTTGTCTCTCTCTCTCTCTCTGTGTGTGTGTGACGTCTGACGTGTGTGTGTGTGTGTGTGTGTGTGTGTGTGTGTGCGTGCGTGCGTGCAGGAAAAGTGCAATGAGGCAACACAATGTGTAGCACAAGGTTAAACAATATTTGTATCAATGTAGTACATCTTGTAATTAGGCCTACATCGAGGTTCTCCTATGCTTTACTCTTGAGACAAGAGAAAACGGATTGATAACGGTCTACTCAACAGTCTACAAAAATATGTTAAACATAATTGAAAGAATTCAGTCCATGTCAGGGACCAGGTCAATGTGAAAGCTGATATGTTGTAGTCCTCTTCTTTTTTTTTTTTTTTTTTACAGTAGCGTGAGACAGAAAACAGACAGAGATAGACAGGGAATGACACACAGTAAAGGTCGGGAATGGGATTAAAATTTCAAGCCTGCGACACGCTGTCAGGCTGCATTAGAGCCTGTTACGTGCCTGGACCGCTAGGCCAGAAGGCGCCCCTGTTGTGGGGGACGGAAGGGGTGCGGCTTGTGCATTTTGCTATGCCCCAAAATCTGGATCGACGTTAGGTTATAGATACAGGGTGTACAGTGCTGTTCTGGAAGCTTGACAAATCACACACCATTTATCATTCAACTATACTAGTAGACCTGTATGTGCCCGTCGCAGTCGGCCACCGGCCTACTTGGGAACGATGCAACTTGGCAACCTAATGATATACGTTGTCATAGCACCCGTTTTAACTGTCAGCCGGTTGTCCCACATGGAGATCTGTGTATGTGCCTGTGTGTGAAGACTGCAAACTGAAGTGTACTTGGCAATCAATTCGGCCCACTGGCAGAGCCTGATTGGTTGAGCCTCAATTGGCTGAGGCAGAGGCTGGAAATTGCACAGGTGAAAGGAGTTGGCCTCATTAGGCCCGCTGGCAGAGCCTGGCCCAGGTGAAAGGAGTTGGCCTCATTAGGCCCACTGGCAGAGCCTGATCAGAGCCTTTTGTGGTGGTTCTCCCTGTGGTGGTGTGGAACGTGTGTGTCGAATGTGAAGTCGGTGGGTCAAACGGTTCTCGAGTTACGTGCATTACAACCACACACACATACGCATGCACGTACGCAGAGACGTGGCGCATTTATAGTAGGATTTATACAACACAATTTCACATACAGCGCTGGCTGAAACAACGTAACCTTTTATTGAAATCTACTTTGTTAGAACAATAATGTAGGCAGGCCAGCAGAGTTAAAATGGGTATTTGTGGAGAGAACACACGCATTTGTATCTGACAGTGGCACTTAATTTTCTTTATTGACACATGTGTGCAACCTGTGTGTTGGAGATAAGTGTAACACAGTTAAGTACAGACAGTACAGGTCCTTGCAGTGCACAATCTTTCAGTGTTTTTCCGCCCTTTTTCAACAAAAAAAAACACAGCAGTCTGTGAGGACCTTAAAGACTGACATTAATTTCCCCAGGGAGTAGCCGCTTACTCGTAGCTGTACATGAATTTATGGGGTGGGACATAAAATAGGCCGCAAAGTTCAGGGGTAAATAAATGATGAATGAAACATGTATAAGGCATGATCGATGGTTCTCAACTCCAGTCAAGGGGACCCAGAGAACTGGTATGTTTTCTATCCTGCCGTTCTAAATTTGTCCCTGATCCCTGCAGGGACTTAACTGAGTGAGGACCAGTGCAGTAGGCCAGTGATTCTGTAATGAATACTGATTATAAAACCAAAACTAGTTTTAGTCTGAGGTAGAGTAGTTATGAGTTATAGTAAGTTGCACGTGCCAATATGGCCGTGACATTGACGTATGACCACAGTGGCCAATGCAGCGGCCTACACATATCTATGATGGCACGGTTGGCACTCCCCTTATGTTCAGCACATGATGATTCCTGCTCACTTATTATCAGCTAACACAGGACGTCTGTCCCTCCCTTCCCTAAACACCCTGGCCAACGTCCTGCACGTCCTAGACTCTTCTCCTTCCTGGCTTCAAAACTGTGGAATGACCTCTGACATCCACCCTCAGTCAGGGCTGTAGACAGTCTGAAAGCTCACCTCTTCAGACTCCAGCTCACCTCACCTCACTTTTTCAAACATGGAAAGTGAGTATTTGTGTGCCTGTGTAAAGACAACCACATTTATTTTCTACTGATGTATAAGCTACCATGTCATACTAATAGTGCAAGTTAATTTCTTTAGATGAGAGCCGTGGCATCAAAGCTGTACTATAGTCTATGTTCAGACTGATAGTACTCATAGTAAAGTTCTGACAGAAAGTTTGGCCCATCCAGATAGGAATCAAGTGAGCTTCACAATAAAAGCATGTCAGCTTTCACAAGTTGGGGCTTCATTTTCACATGGTCCATAATGAAGACAGAAGCAAAGTGGAAAAGGATTACTTTACTGATTTGGCGGCATTTCACAAAATTGCAAAAGGGTCCAGGAAGAGTGGGCAGCTAAACATTGTGGGCACCTCAGTGTTAAATTGGCTATTCTTTCCAAAATGTAAAAAAAAAAACGAATTCATTCATTTTGATAATTGTAATGGACATATTGTAGAAGTTGTGACTTTATTATTGCCAAAGGGATTTTTTTTAAAGGTTTGGACTTCTATTCCCAATAGGAATAAAGTCTGTGGTTCTATATGGGCTGTGGCAATTTTGGAATAGCTTGCAGACATATTGGAAAAAAGAAAGGAAAGAAGAAAAATAATAATAATAATAAATTATTTCATTTTTGGAACCATACATTTGTGAACTGAGACCTAAACACTTGCAGTCTAAACTTTCAAAGCCCAAGTGTTTTCACTGTCCTCAGGTAGCCCGTTCGGAGGACGTTAATGTAGAGAGCTCACTTTTTAATGATGGATTCACTGTGTGAGTGTCAAATGTTCTGACATCTCATAGTTCTAAGTGCAAGTATACAACATTTGTCAGTCTTTAGGCTCCTCCATTACACTTGGGTCAGCAAATCACACTACATAATGGATTGTAAGACATTAAATGGTCCTCCTTAAATTCCCAACTGACCTTACACAATCAATTCATAAAACCATGAGCCAAAACTGGATGCCATCACTGATTATAATTTGAATTAGTAGCCCAGTGCAGTGATATTCAACCTTTTTCATTTAATTGACAATCAATTGATTTGCATTAGGCTGCTGTGTTTTGTTTTATTTATCTATTTTATCAGTTCTCCCACCTGGCTCCAAAACTGTAGAATGATCAACATTTGTATTGTTAATAGTGATTTGGTCCAGAATTCCTTTACTGTCTGTATCGTTAGAACAATTGTACTCTAGTGGTATCTACTTGTATTATGTAGACTAATAATGCTATCAATATTCATATAGCTCGGGATCCCCTGGAAATCCATGAATGACCCATGGGGGTCCCCAGACCGCATTTTGAGAACGATTGGCTTAGTGTTCCTTCATTCTAAGGCTTCGTACAGACATATCAGAGTGACGAACATGCTCTGTGCTGTCCGTGTTTCATGGCTGCCTCAATGCTTTTCCAATGGAAGTCACGTGGTTTGACCAAACAGTTGTGTGTGATGGGGGGCAATCAAACAAGTGTTTGGTCAAACCACTTTGACTTCCATTGGAAAAGCATTGGGGTGGCCATGAGACACAGGCAGAGCACAGCACAGCACAGTTGTTCTTTATGTGTGTACGAAGCGTACGCAAATACTTCACAGTATTGGAGGCCTGTCCCCCAGTTAAACCACGTGTAACTCAGTGAGTGTACATTCTACAGTATACACAGAGTTAAATTAAAGCTGCAATCCAGAGCAAATTTTAATGAATATAAACATCTGTATGGTAGAGCAGGGGTTTGGAAACTTTGACTATGGAGAGGCCCACTATATTTCCACAGTCCCTCCAGGGGGCCATATTGCATACTGTCAGGCAGTATGCAATATTTTAACTTTTTTTGTATATTAATGCCCTACTTCGTCATTCTATGTCACGCAAAAGTAGCAAACTTTTTTGCTATTTTTAATTGGAATCCTGAATTATTGTTTGCTATTTTTGAATTGGAATCATGAAAAGTAATACTTAATTTCAAATGCATTTAGTTATACTTCATGTTAACTTCATGAACTTAAATACAAATGCATGGAACATGAAAAAGACAATAAATGTTTTAATACTAGTCATTAAGCTACTAATATAGACTGAAGTAATTGAAGCGGGATATGTTTGCATGCTGTCTCGCGCTGCTGGTATCACTACACAGTAGCTAGAGTTGGTTGGGTTTGACGTGCTGGGACAGCTTGTACCTGTCTAATCTCACGATTGTACCTGTCTAATGAGACGGTATCACGGTAATCCATTGCCTGGAAGACAATAGGTTAGGGGGAAGGGGACTAACAAACCGACTCCAAAAACACACCGGAAGTCAGAAATGATGGAAGGTATGGGCTTGGGGCTAGCAACCTCTACTTGTAAAACATACATGTGCTACAGAAACCGCAAGAACACTACCACAGTGGGGTGTGATTGTGGCCACATGCTTCACCTAGGTGCCTACAGGAATAAGTAAATGTTTGCGTGTTTCAAATTGTAACTTACTTATATTAACCTGTGGGCCGCATCAAGTGAATGTGGCCTCTGGGCAACCATTTGCCCAGGTATGTGGTAAAGTATGCTTTTACCCTTTAGGGCATGCAACCGCCTGGGTGACAGCAGACTGCTGGGCGAGCGCTGGTGCTTTGGCATGGGGGGCCTGTTGAGAACTCTAGTTTTTGCCGGCTGCCGGGCACGGCTGCACTAATAACTTTGGGTCTAGAGTTTGAATGGACCAGTCAAAAGGGAGACATCGAAGAGGATGGATGGGGAAGGATCGATATATGGAATGTCAGGTCAACAGGTCAGCTCCATATATGGAGATCTAAGGGTTTGAGGTCAGAATGATGTATAGTTGCTGGCCAATATTGATGACATCAGGGATCTCCATATATGGGCATTCACATATATGGGCTTGATATTGATGACATCATGGATCTCCATCCCTGATGATGTCACGTGATGTCACATGCTCCATCCCTGATGATGTCATGTGATGTCACATGCTCCATCCCTGATGATGTCACGTGATGTCAACCAATGACCAACCAACACACACACTGACGGGAAATGCACAATTCCATAGTTAACTGCAACCTTTGGTCGCAACAATATAGCTAGTACATGTGCAGTGGTTGGAGGTGCATGGTCTCCACTCTCCATACTTTCCCATTGAGATATTGAGACCCTAGCTGTGACTGACAAGCCTGAAGCTCATGTGCACACCTCCTGGCCAAGTGGGGAATGGCTCTTGAATGAGCGATAGAAATGTGGTAGGTGTACAACAGTGAATATACCGGTAATCACTTTAATAGATTATAAATACTACATTTCTGTCTGTCTGTCCGTCTGTCCGTCTGTCTGTCTGTCTGTGTGTCTGTGTGTGTAACAAGTGGTGTGTTATGAGAGATCTTATGAGAGAGAGATGCACGCGCGCGCGCGCGCGCACACACACACACACACACACATACACACACACACACACACACACACACACACACACACACACACACACACACACACACACACACAGCATGGGAGGGAGGGAGACGGCGAGAATTGCCGCCACGTGCGCTCAAATGCCCATTTTAATCCAATGACTTCCCCCGATTGGTCCAGCGAGAAAACATAGTATTTATATGTGACAGCCGTGATTGGCCCAGGGAGAACACATAGTATTTATATGACAGTCCCGATTGGCCCAAAGAGAAAACATAGTATTTATATGACGGCTCTGATTGGTCGGCGATCGCACCGGTGGGTCGATAGTGGAAGCAAGCTGTGGAACACAGCGCGGAGCACCCAGACTGAGGGATCCCAGCGCCGTCTAGTACTATGAGAAAATAGTCCGCGTACGGGCGAGGATTTTGCTCGAATTCCACCGCTCGAAAACAGCGTCGAGACCTGTTATAGGATGGGAAATGACAGCCTGTGATTTATCGTCGCTAATATAACCGCATTTTCCGCGCGCGTGTATTCGAGAGGAGCTGTCGTGTCG
>NC_139714.1:19775785-19808285 GCF_964188405.1 Protomyctophum parallelum
TATGATTATTTAAACCGTTGCTGCTGAATAACTGCGGCTATTGCTTTTCCCCGACGCTGTTTTGATTTGAATCGGGAGTCCACTGCACTGGGTCGTTCGGTGGCGAAGAACACACCGAAGGAATTACTGTTGCTTTTTTTTTGGGACATTTGTTTTGAAATATGTTGCTGTCAAAGTTGGGCTCATTTTCACACATTTGCAACCCGTCGAGCATGGACCATCTCCCGGTCAAGATCCAGCTCCAGACCGGTACGTGTCTGAACTGTGGACGGGTACAAAATTGAACCAAACGGGTTAGTTTGGGTCCATTTTGCGCCTTTCTCGGAGTTACAGCTTTTTGGTTATTTTTTTTTAACTCGGGAATATATATTTTAATTTACGTTGTATTTATTTTAATGTTACAGTGAAAGTGGACAAGGAGCCGTTCGAGAAAGTGTACCAGGTGGGCTCTGTGCTCGGCAGCGGGGGCTTCGGCACCGTGTATGCGGGATCCAGGCTTTCTGACGGGGCACCGGTAAGGAATGAATCCTCCTAGCCGTGTTTTGATCGCTGCATGGGGGGCGTCAGTCTAATCCCCCATGTCGGTGTTCCGATTTGTAATCATGTTATGAGGGCCAAATCAGGTCCTTATACGCATGTATTCACGTACAACGTTTACTTTGAGTGGTGGTCGCATTAGTTTACGTTTATTTCAGTGCTGATCGCGTTTGTTTACGTTTTATTTCAGGTGGCAGTGAAACACGTCGCCAAGGAGAGGGTGACAGAATGGGGCACACTCGTAAGTACTACCGGAGTGGGGGTGGGGGGTGTTTTGGTTTGTGCACCGATGGAGGAGTGGGGGAGAGTACAAGGCAGCGATCGGTCGCTAAATCTTTGTCGTGTGGTTTCCTACAGAACGGCTCCATGGTGCCTCTGGAGATCCTTCTCCTGAAGAAAGTGAGCCAGCAAGGGGGTTCGTCGCCGGGCTTCCGCGGCGTCATCCGCCTGCTGGACTACTACGAGCGGCCCGACGGTGGCTGGCTGATCGTCATGGAGCGGCCGGAGCCGGCCAAGGACCTGTTCGACTTCATCACAGAGAAGGGCTCCCTGGACGAGGAGACGGCGCGCGGCTTCTTCCGCCAGGTGCTGGAGGCGGTGAAGCACTGCTACTCGTGCGGCGTCGTGCACCGCGACATCAAGGACGAGAACCTGCTGGTGGACCTGCGCACCGGCGACCTCAAGCTCATAGACTTCGGCTCCGGGGCCATTCTCAAGGACACCGTCTACACCGACTTTGATGGTAAGGATTTAGGGAAAGGAAAGCGCCCCCCTTCCCTGATCGCATGTGTGTGATTTTGAAATGGAATTGAATGCAATTATTAACGTTACTGTGTATGTGTGTGTGTACTGTGGGGATCATGGTCATTGGTGATTGCTATATTTGCCATTGGTAGTTCTGAGGATGTACAAATTTGTTCATCCTCAGTTACATTATTTTACCAAAAGTAAATTTCTCAGTTCCATGGCTTTTATGTGAGTTAAAGTAACATAGGAGTGTTTGGCTGTGTGTGTATATATTCCATTTGTGGAGGTGTTGACTAGGCAGCCTGTGACGCAGTGGTTTGTTTTTGGTCTGAGGGTTTTCCCTGCCAGGGGTCTGACGGGAGGGGCCTTTATTATTAGTACAAGTAATGGCTTTAATCGACCTTTAACAATGGAAGCTTTCCTGCTCTGAGTGAAATCAATCTCTCTTGTTGTTGGGACTCAAATGTTACCACATTTTACCTTACCTACTGTTTATTATAAACGTGGTCACTAATTACCCCATATCGTATATTTTAACGTTTTCCGTCTGGTTGTTTTGGTGTACTTAAAGGTCGATTCATAGACAGCCGCAGTCTTTTTTTCTTCAGGTATTAGGTCAGAGCTTGCCACGTAACATCTGTTTGTTGTGAAATCTGAGTAGCCCCCCTTTTTTCTCCTCTTCTCCTCTGTGTTTGGTATCCAAGTTACTCCCTCCCGGAGGGGCGGGCTCGTAGACAGTAGCTACCTCCCTTTCTCTCTCCTCCTACTCTGAGGAGAGGGAGGGAGGGCGGTCACTGGGTTTCCAGCAGTGTTTAGTGGCTGTAGTGAAGGAAAGCTTTTCCCACCATGACTCAGGCATTTTAGTCACAGATGCACAGATCATTCCTTGGTCTTCCCCCCCCCCTCTTGGGGTTCTCTTGACTATTCCCGTACACATGAGTCATCTTCTCCAATAACGGTAGCCTCTTAGTCATGATGGATAAATAGGCTTGTAGATAAATCTACAAGCTTGTGTTGGGAACTTGCAGGTTTGCTATTTTTGCTGACCGCTTGGATATTTCAGCTGAATGTTTGTCTATTATGGCTAGAAATAGGGACTCTAGGGTTCACTTGGTTAATGATGGCTGTTTTTATTCTTGGACTTGCCTTGAATGATTGCCTTTTCAATACAAGATGGCTTACTGATTAAAAAAAAAAAAAAAGCTAACAGCCTCCCACCCTATTTTTTCTCTCTCTCTCTCGCCCTCCCTCCAGGTACACGGGTGTACAGCCCGCCAGAGTGGATCCGCTTCCACAGGTACCACGGTCGCTCTGCCACGGTGTGGTCGCTAGGCGTGCTGCTGTACGACATGGTGTGTGGGGACATCCCCTTCGAGCAGGATGAGGAGATCCTCGGAGGACGCCTGTACTTCAGGAGGAGGGTGTCTACTGGTGCGTTGGACACAATTAACACACACACACACACACGTTTGTATTACTGTACTTGTCAGGATCACCATTTTAAGGATGGTGATTTTATGAATGACATCTTTTACAGTAATTTGTCATTCCTAACCCTAAAGCCTAATAGCAGATCTACAAGCTCACCGTGCATGGCAGCCACAACAAAAGTGCATTGAAAATGACACATTTTCTTGTTGTTTATTTCTCAAATGCTATACTATACTATACTTGTGTGACATAGTAATACAAGTGCTCGCACACACACACAGACAGAGGCATGCAACAGTTATCCTAAAGCACACAAGTGACTTTCTTTTTTTGTTTTTAGCATTTAGCATACTCTTAGTCTACTACTAGACTAAAGTAGGCTCTCGGAATTACAGTTATGATGTCCAAAGTAGAGGGTAGCGTGTTTACCAGCCCCGGGCCGGTGTTTTTTATCCCAGCCCGGGCTCATAACAACCCCCTACCGCTCACCAAGTGATCAGTTGCCTATGAATGGGGGGAGGGTGTTCCAGCTTCCCAGCATGCTCTATGTGTGACACCTAGTGTCCTAGTATTTTGTAGCTCTTGGCTAAACTGTTGGAAGTGGAAGTCATTTGATCCGGAGTTGTAACGGCATCCAGCGAGAGCACAAGCAAAACAAATCATCCCTCTAGTAATCCACTGCTCCTATTATTTCCGACACCGTAAAGTCTTCGGCTTTAAATGATCTGTCACCATGATGCGATGGATTATGACCTTGTAGATCTGCTATTTTCGCTGAAGAGAATCTGGTATAGAGGGAAATACCAGTGGACTTAACAAATTATTGATGTTTGTTTTAATAATCGATTAGTTTGGTTAACCGTTTCACCCATAACTGATTGATTAAGCTTAGTCTCTCGCTCTCTCTCTCTCCATCCAGAGTGCCAGCAGTTGATCAAGTGGTGCCTGGCCCTGCGGCCTTCGGATCGGCCCACGCTGGAGCAGATCTGCGAGCACCCCTGGGTGCGAGCCCTGTCCCTGTCCCTCGTCGCTCCCCCACCCTCATCCTCCTCGTCGTCCTCGTCCTCTTCGGAGTCTTCTGCAGAGTCTTCACAGGAGGAGGAGGAGTCCAGCGCCGGAGTCGTCATGGCGCCGCCAGGAGACATCCGCCTCAGGACCATGGACTCGTCCTCGTCCAGCTCCAGTAAGGAGAGCCTCTGATTTGGGTCACCGTCGCACCGACGGGACCCAGGGGTTGTGAGAGAGGACAGTTGGGGGGGCCACGTTACAAATGGACTCAGATTCGCCGACTTGAAATAAGGCCCACAGCCTCCTCAAAGTCCACCCCCGCGCCTTTCCCTTCCCCCTCCCTGTGACCCCCCAATTTTTGGCCTAAATCCACCGGCCCGGCGAAACAGACCCCCAACGTGTACTTTAATTTTCCTCTTTTTTTGTAGGGAATTTATAATTTATTATCTTTTTTTATTTTATTTTTGTTCTTCCTTATTTTATTTTATTTAACACAGATTTTTTTTTACTTTGTACATTTTATTGTTTCCTTGTGTACAAGGGAACACTTTTTGGGCGGACCTACCAGCACTATTTATACCCCACACCCCCCTATTTTATTTTATTTTATTGTATGCTCTAATTTTGTTACAAAGGCTGGTATACGCAGTTGCAAGGCGCCCTTATTCAAATATGACTGCTCTTATAGAGCTTGGAGTAAAAGAAAAGTCTTTTTATTTAAATGTTTAATTTTTGATTTGGAGTGCCTTTTTTGCTGGGGAAGGGGGGTGGGTGGGGCTGCTTTTCTGTTTGTTTTGAGCTTTCATCATGAATTTGTTTTCTTTTTCTATTCCGGTGGCCGTGTTGCCCCGACAGTGATGGAAGCTAGGGGGCGCTACATGTCCCCTATGTTGCTGTAATACTTATATCTGCCAGCCGTGAAAGGGCGCTTAACCACTTGAGCCCGTTTGGTTTTTTTTCAAATAAAAAGTTCTAAATTGTCTTGGAAAATAGCCGATGTGAACTTGTGAATCTGCTGTTTTCGAAAGAGTTTTTGAAAGTTTTGAACATTTTCGCCCAGTTTTTGAATGTTTTGAACATTTCATGGCCCAAAATAGTGATGCCATTTTTCAAAAGATGTCTAAATTATTTCAGAAATGGCCAATCTACAAGCCAACAAGCGTTGCACAAACGCATTGTGGGCTTGGAGATTGGTGATCTTTGAAACATTTTAAGTTTGGGGGATGCAAGGATATGGCGGCCGATACTGATATACGGCCAATATTTGCCTCATTGACGGCAAACAAGTTGACATTCACCAATGGCAGTAGCCGATGTTTATCTGTTATGATGCATGCATGTTGCTCTGGCTATGTTGCAGTGTTTGCTATCTGCAGCCTAGCAAGCTGCAGATTCTAAATCAAAAATAATTGGACCTATTTTTTTATAATGAAGATTTATTTGTTTCCCTGACAAAAAATGGGGACAACAAAAAGCAAAAGCAGACAAATATCAGTATCGGCTTTTGGCCAAATTGTTATTTTAAACATACATTTTAACACAATTTCCATATCTGTTGCATCCCTAGTTAAAGTTAATCTTAAATGGGTGCGGAGATCGAGGTGGGCGGGGCTCATCTGACAAACTACTTGAATCACATTCAACTTATCCTCTCTAAATGCGTCTCTCTCTCTCTCAATCTCTCTCTGCTTCTCTCTCTCTAAATGCTGCTCACTCACTCCGTAGCCTGATACAGGTGTTTTCTATTTTTTGGGAAACCTGTCTTTGTTTTTGTTTTCTGAATGTCTACAATAAACAAAACACACTTACGTCCCTCCGGCCTCGTGCTCCCCCCCCCCCCCCTCGCCTGTGGCGAGTGTTGCCATCCGAAAGGTGGCTTTCTGGTTCGCCTTGCTTAAAAACATTACATGTGGCCCCCAGCCTTTCATTCAGTGGGGGTGTGAAATGATGCACAATCAATGCAATACATGGGCTCGTTCTGTTGAATCCCTTTTTTTATATTATTATTCAAATCCTGTACAGCCTCTTTTTTTTGTGTACATCACCTTGTCCCCTCCCCTGTTTGCATTTAATTTATTTGTCAAACATTCCACATTCGGTGGTTATTTATTTATTTATTTTATTTCTTTTGTTAAAATGTCGTCCGTCCCCCAACTCCCCCCATCTGTCACGTCACCAATTGTCCAGACATGGGGATTCTAGCTCCAGAGAAATTTGGCACAGGTTGTCACCGACCAAGAGAAGACCCCCAGATCTGGCTATAGCCCTTTCCACACTTAGGCGTCTATGCGCGGCCGCTCAGAGCCGGTGTCAATTCCTTTCTGAAGGAGCGCAAATAAGGTCTTCGTTATGTACAGATGATTGTAATAAAAATGGGGGGTGGGGAGCGGTCTGCGCTTAACACCCGATGTCGGGACTATTGGTGACATGACGGATGTGGCTGTACCTCCCCTAAAACCATTTTAATTTGCTTTATTCGGCCTATTTGCATTCCTGTACTTTTCATGTTTTCTATTTTCCTCCCAACATTTCGACATTGTTGTCAGAGATGCACTGAATCAGTTGTCAATGAAAAACAAAAAAGGAATAAAAGCAAGGTTTACTTAAATTAAAAAAGGAGCATTTGAATGTTATTTAACTACTTTTACAAGGTCTGATGTTTGACTGGCCAAATTTCAGCAACACATGCAACCATCTGTTCTTGGGATGCATTTGTACTGTTCTGTACAAGCAGTGAGTTCAAGACCCATGCCTAATTCGTACTCAGTGGAGCGGCATGTTGTCACTTGCCGACAAGACGCCCTTCTACAAGCTAACGGTGCGCCCGATGGGTTGTTGGTTTTAGATGAGGTCTTGTCGGCACTTGGCAGGTGACACCTTCACGTGATGGGACGACATTTCTTTAGACCATTGGGGTAGAATGGAACTCGGCATCATCGTGGGAAATCTCATCCGTTTAGATGTGTGACTTGTGGCCATGCGCGATGGAAAGTGCTATTTTTTTATACAAAAGTTTCAATTAAACTCCCTTGTTTTTGTACAGAAATGGTCAGTTTGTGGTGTCTAATTTCTCCCCCCCCCCCCCCCCCCCTACGTCTTTCGAGAATGAAGTATACCAAGAGGGTTTATTTGCCACTCGATATGATTTCACATCGTCATGATTATTTCAAACTTTTTGCCTGTATTATGATTAATGATTATTGTAAAAAGAAGTAGTGAAAATAGCAGTTCTACAAGGTCACGTGTTGAGCTTGTGGCTTTTGAGGTTAAGTGGTTAAGGTTAAGCGGTTAATCAGACTTAGTCAGATTTAGTCAATATTTTTAAAAAATAATAATAATATTAGAATTTGTTCATGCCAATTTGTTCAGATATATGTTAATTGCCCAGCCCTACACTCATACTGGTACAAGCAGTGATATGTTAGTGGATCACAGTCACATGATTCCACACAGACTGTTCTAACAAAGAATACAGTACATATCACATAGATACTATACATGTAGGTTCTCAAAGTTGGGTCCATCCTATGGATTCTCAGAGTTCCATGAGGGGGTTCTAAATTGACCCCTACAAGTCTGTAACTCTGACAATATAGAAATGGAACCAAATGGGGTCCATGTGGTTCCATTTGTATACTGTCAGAGTAAATTACTTAATTTGAAGGCAGGTATATACAGTATTTGGCAGCAGTGTCAATTGTAAAAGCAGAAGGCATGTACGCATTCAAGTTGAAGTATGATTACATGCAAAGAGCTGTACATATTACATAAAATTAACACTGAGGTCATATTATGGTTCAAATTAATTTGGAACATGTGTGTAATATACTTGAAGCAGCTGTTCCAAGCATCCCCCCGACCAAACACAGTTTCCTAAAAATAACATTCCATTATTAATCTGAAGACATGACACGCCCCACATATGATGTTCCAACATCTTTCAGACATAAAGGTGCACACGTCCATGTAGCACCAACGACCCCCAAAGACATGAAGCAGGGACGGGGCCCCTCCTTACATATTGCATTACAGTGTTGCAGAATGATTACACTTTTTCCTAGATAGACTTGCAGTAATTTACAGCCCCCATGATAACGATCACAATATTGTTCCACAAAACAGCGATACGTAGAACACGCACACGCGTGCACACACACACACACACAAGCTGGTGGTGGAGAGTACGTTTACTCAAGTAGGATACAATTCTGAGGTACTTTTCTTTGAGTCTTTGTGTCTATATATTTTGATGCCAATACATTTGCACTTGAATGTTGAGTGACTTTTACTTGTAACAGATTATTTCTACAAGACAGAGAACGATGGAGAGAGGAGGGAAAGGATGAGAGACAGAGAAAGAGAGAATGCAAGACTGATAGAGAGAGATGGAGTAGCCGTCACGCATCATCATCACACACACACACACACACACACACACCCACACACACAGCCGTTAAACTATAACTAATTGCTTTTCCATTTTATGCCTCCTGCCTGCCTACCTAGCGTACAATAAGAATAACATAAGTCATTCCATTATTGGACGTGGAAAAGGCTGAGTAACAGGGACGCATGTGTGTGTGTGTGTGTGTGTGTGTGTGTGTTTTTCAGGAAGCCAGAGTGAGTGAGTGCTGAGCATAGCGTGCTGAGTGGTTGTAACTTGGTTTATTATTGAGGAGGTGGTGTCCCCACTGGTGAATCTGTGGTACTGCACTGTATGACACACCACTTGTGCAACAAAAGTAGGTAGGCAGGCAGACAGACAGACAGAAATGCCTAAGAAGATTTGTTTTTTTATTGCTTTTTAACAACTCATTGAAAGGTAGAAGCAGAAAGGCGTTTAGCTCAGATTTAAAGTCACATATATTATTAGTGGTAACTAAGGTAATAGTGACAGCAGACCTGCAGTTTTCTGGGAGTTTGTTCCGGATAGGCAGTGCCGAATCACCCCTCCAAGGGCCTTGGAGTTACATCAAATCAAAAGGCCTCATGTTCGCACACGTGCATGGGATTTGGGTATGCACAGGTAGTGCAGTCAAAGGTTATGCTAAAAGGATAGCACGCGCTTCTCCACACTTAGTTTTGATAACCTGAGAGGTCCGGATGGTTCATGATATCGCTCAAGATCAGAAACGTATGTTTTTGGCCGTAAACCATTCAATGCTTTTATAGACCAACAGACGCAACAGTGGCTTTTTTTATCGATTCTTTGACGTACTGGCGCTTAGCTATGTCACGCGCCAAGTACACGCGTCTTAATTAGCGCTGAAATGGCCGCCTCCTTCCAGGCAGCTCCCGCGGAGCGGAGGCATATGGCCGCTTGACGACTTCACAAGACAGCTGCTCTGTAAATCTTCCCAGGGATTCTCCTTCATGATGGGAACATGATAATTTATGTTGCTTGTGAAACACGAGACGGTCCTCAATTTTAATCAGGCCTATAACACCAGCACCAGCGTCTCGGCTTCCGAGTCGGCGCCGTCGGGTGGAAACCTTGTATATGTCCAAAAAAAACCTTCCTTTTTTATTCTCATTTTCCGAAACATTTTTAAATAATAAAAATAGCAGATCTACACAATGCGAGGCTTTGCGAGCTTGCAGTTCAGCTATTTATAATACTTTTGTGAGCATTTCTTTATGATGAATTCGGGGGGCGAGGTTTCTGCCCCACAGCAGTACAGGTATAGGAGAAGAAGGGAGACCCGCCCACGGCCACTTGCTGGTTCAAGAGCTTTTATTTAATACATACGAGCAACGTTTCGCTCAGGAGACCTTCCTCAGGCTTGCCCGACAGCAGTAAAATCAAGCAGGCGACAAGGCACGTAGAATGCATAAAAACGTGTGACGGGAGCACTGATATGCTGGGTTCGATTTGTAAAAATAAAATAAAAAAATAGAGACGGGAAGGCGGACATTTTTTAAACCATTTGAGCTCTGCATCAATGGTCAAATGATGGATTTACGTTTACCTTTATCCAAATTGCTTTATAATGTGCACTATATGGCTACATTGAGTACATTCACCCATTCGCACATGCACATTTTCACACTGAAGATGGAGAAACCCAGGCACGGGAGCAGTTAGGGGATCAGTGCCTTGCTCAAGGATACCGGTTTTAGGTTCACATGATAATTGACGGCTTGTCAACTCGGACAGCATGCTCGGCGACACGCAAGGCCATCGACTGCTCAGACACTTGCTCGCCACTCACCTTGGCTTTGTTTTCAAGTTAATTAACCACTTGAACCCGAGCATCCCGATTTCAGGAATGTGTTAACGGGCAAACATTTGCCAAAAGTAGCTGATCTACAAACTCGCAGCTTATTGCGCTGTGAGCTAGCAGAGTGGCTATTTTCAACAAAGATATGCTGCGTAGTGTAGTGTTTCTCAACGGGGTGGTACAGCCCCCCAGGGGCTGGAAGCAATGTTTTTTATAAAGGGGGCTCTTAACCCTAGTCATGACTCATAAGGTATCAGGTACGGTCGCCCCTAAACCATCTCGCCCCTCGATTTTTTTTTATCGCCGACCACTCTGTGCCGTGGTTCTTGTATTCTTTATTTTGTTTTGCTGAGAATAAGGTTAGAAATAAGTGTAGGGTTAGGCATAGTTTTACTGGGGTAACGTTTAGTTATAGGGTTAGGTTTAGGCATAGTTTTACTGAGGTTAAGGTTAGGAATAAGGTTAGGTTTAACCATTTAAGCATAATTTACTTCGGTTATTTTAGGAATACCAGACCACGCAGTTCTACCGGCTGTACACCCGGTGCGAGTTGGTAAAGGGGCGACTCGTCTGATATTCAATCATGATACTGACATAATTTATCTTATAAGATAATGTCATTATAAGATAATGTCACTGACATTAAATTACCATGATACTCACCATTATACTGACATGATACTGACATGATACTGACATAATGCTGACAATGATACTGACCATGATACTGACAATGATAAAGTACCATGATACTGACATAATACTGACATAATACTGACAATAATACTGACCATTATATTGGCAATGGTACTGACAATGATACTGACCAATATATTGGCAATGATAGTGACATGATACTGACCAATATATTGGCAATGATAGTGACATGATACTGACCAATATATTGGCAATGATAGTGACATGATACTGACCAATATATTGGCAATGATAGTGACATGATACTGACAATGATACTGACATGATACTGACAATGATACTGACATGATACTGACCATTATCATCATCATCATTTTTCGACCGCGGCCGAGATCATGGATTTTCCGGTCTTTCATTGCCATCCCCAGTTCCTGCTCACTGATGCATGTGTCAACTCGCGATGACATCAGGGAACGACAGTTTTCTACCTCTGGTCTGCTTTGAGGCAGGACTCCAGAGAAGAAGGGAAGATATAACCTCATTGTCAGCTCTACTGACCATTATACTGACATGATACAGACAATGATACTGCAATGATACTGACCATTACACTGACATGTCACAAATCAGGCCCTGTGTATAATTAACGGGCATTATAGTTTGCCGTGTCCATGATCCCACCGTCACATTGAGCCTTCCTGTAATTAACCACACAGATATTGATGGCTGTACTAAAGGGGGGCAGTTCCAAACGTGGTGACATCTGTGTTTTGTGTTTGAAGGCACCCGTGTAAATCCCTCCTTTGTCTCCATTCCTTAACAGGCTTTTTGACATGCAAACCGACCGGCAACTTATCTTCATTAGGGGCCCCTCCCTCCGCCTGCGGGCCCCTGAAGACTGTGTTTGTGTGCGTGTGTGCGTGCATGCGTGCGTGCGTCCGCGCATGTGTGTGTGTGTGTGTGGGGGGGGAATCCACTTTCACAGTGAAATCTTCATTAAACTGAGTGGGACATAATGCCCTGCTGTTAAGCACTTAAGCCCCCATATACAGTAGGCCTATTTGGTGAAAATGGACGATCTATAAGCTCACAAGGAGCCATGGCGTGATGTCTTGTGAGTTTATAGATTGACAGTTTTCACTGTTAGTGTCTAAACCACTTAATCCATTAAGAACTGAGGCCGGTTCCACAAATGCCTTCTAAATCAGTAATTCTCACACTTTCAAAAATGTTTGGAAATAGCTCGCACGCAGCCGGCACAAAGTGACATGCTGAGATTGAGCTTGTATATTTCAATACATAACGTGGAGAAAAAAAAATCTAACATGACAGATGCTTTCCTGGTTTTAATGGGTTAAGGGCTACACTCTCCCCAGGTGGGTTTCATCAACTGCCACTGGCATTTAAATAATACTGCTCCATTAAAAGATGACAAATGAGCGCAGTTCAATTTAAAAATGCAAATTAGAGCTTATTTTAATGAATAAAACATGGTTTTCTTTTGTTTTATGTTCATACAAAATTACTACTACGTGAAATAACTAGTGCATCATTACGGTGAGAAACAAACAAACCGGTAAATAATTCAATGCATTGGGAATTAAATACATTTGAAAAATAATACGTAATTTGAAAAAGACGTAATTTGCGACACACAAATACTTTAAATTACATTCCTTTATTCGTTTTATTTAATATACAGTAAACATGGCAGCTCTGGCCCTCCATATGAGTGAGAGCTCCGCTGGACATATTCTGTCCGTCAGCCATTTTAAATGTTTGACCACCCTTTGTTCACCTCAGGGCTCAACATGAACACGGTCCCTGCCGCTATCAAACATTCATAATCACAGAGAGAGAGAGAGAGAGAGAGCAGATCTTGCATACAACGTAGCTTAGTGTGATCATATTTTCAACCCAGTGATCAACGCACAGAATTCAGCCTACTGCATTTCTCCAAAACGTCACTATAGTATATAACGTTCCGCGCTGGAAACGGTTGTGGTAGGTCAGTAAAACGGCTACTGAGAGCATTCAATGCTCTGATTAAACTTGATTTTGTCCCTTTCAATGCATTGATGGCATTCGAATTCGCTAGATATAGCAACATATAGAACACAAAGAACACTGTACTGTACATTATTTGGCCTCAGGTTTTATTGGGTTAAATGAACTACACGTGCACGCACCATAGAGATGCAGTGACCTTTCATCACCATGGATGGCGATCAGGCAGGTGATATTGAGTGGAACGCAGTGTTAGAAACATCTATTTTAAACACTGGAAGAAAGTATGATATTAGTATTAGTCTTATTCCCTATGTTGGCACACATATTTGTCAAAAATAACAAAGGTTGTCAGTTTGTAGTTTGTAGACTAGTTTCAGAGTGATTAACTCTAAATGCCATTACCCTCATAGCATAATTGCCTAAGAGTCATTGTTTGGTCAAATTGACAATTGTCCTACCTACACTGCTGCTTCATTGTGCGTTGTGCGACTCCTCAGCCTATCAGAATGCTTGTTACATTCCAAAATGACTTAGGCAGCAAGTGATTTTAAGACTTAAGTCAACCTTTTGACTTAGGCAGAAATGTATTTTGAGGCCTAATAAAGATCAATCCGCAGTGTTAGGAGAGTAGAGTTAGGCAGATGTAAATAAATGCAGATAAACGTGAGTTATTTTATTTTTCACTCGAAAAGGCTGGCACGTGCGTGCGTGCATGCCTGCGTGCGTGCATGGATGATGGATGGATGGATAGATTTAGTTTCACTACGAAGACCAAATCTCATGGCGCGCGGCAAAAGGGACACAGTTTACACAAGCAAAGGGTTTCTCTGATTACTAGGCAGCGAGAACGAAGGGGTGTACACCCTCCCTCCCCCCATCCATCCATCTTTGCATCTTTAAAGGCTGCAGTGCTCTGGCGCGTCAGTCTGCTGTGAGTGTGAGCACCCTGTGATTACAGGCTGAAGGCTCTGTAACAACCCCTTGAAGAACTTCCTCCTCCCCCCAACAATAGACCGTAGCAGTCACTTCTGCTCGCACCAGGAATGTATGGCAATGGTTCTAAACCGGTGGTCTGGGGACAGTGGCGTGCACAGACATTTAGAGGGGCAGGTGCTCAAGTGAAAAACGGGCACCTTGTGCAGCGCGTGGAACCGGCCAGTTGCTTTAGTAGTGTGAGATTTATAGATTTTGGGGCATAAATAATATATTAGAAGCTTTTTTTTAAATCAAGAATTGATCAATGTCACCATTGTCCAAATACTGTATACTGTACTCCCCCCCCATTTTTTTCAAAAGGGCACATTGTTGTCCAGAGGGCAAGGGCAGGTGGTGCTCTAGCACCCCCTAGTGTTTATCTGTGCACGCCACTGTCTGGGGACCTGGCCCGGTGTCATCCTTGTCTACTGTTAGGCTTATATGCTGTTGATATAGATTTCTCTCCAGGAACACCTCGCTGTCTCTCGATTAATGAATGTATTTGTTTCTACCTGCCATGTCGTCATTGTGACGGCCACAGAGATCGTGTTACGACGGGGACAGGTTATTCTGAGAGAAATACGGAAGCATGGAATTGACAATAATAAGATGCTATTCCCCCTCATTCTCTCTCTTTTTCCTGGAGGCTGGGACTCTCATGATACGCACCGTCACATGCATGCGGATATGCACATGGTGCGTACAAAGACAGATAAATGCAGGACCTGCAGTGAAAATAAGTATTTGGACATTCCTGTGAAATCCTTGAATCGCTGATTATAATGTATTTTTTAAATTGCTTTTCTAATTGAATCAAATCAAAAGGAAGTGGAACACACACATAATTGGATGCAATAGTAACAACGCTAATAATTCATCATTTAGGTCAGGTGTGCACATGCACGTCTGAGCAACACCCAGTCGCCCTCACCTCTATTGTTAGCATATTGGTGCTATGTTTCTGTAAATTAATGCTGATGCTTCGTCATTCCACAGTGCCGCATTAACCCCGGTGTTCCAAATGTTCTACATGAGGGTCTTAGCCGGGGAGCCAGCCACCCAAAATTTGAGAGGACCTGTGATGTCATGACATACAAGTTATGGACAATTTTGTATGCCACACCATAGACAACCAATCTAAGGCAAAATGTTATGTCAAACTAGGTGGCTTTCATGATTCTGAATCCATTCCAAGCATTAGCTTTGCACGAAAAACACTCCTTGGCCTAAATTCGGCCATATCCTCGTCACATTTGTGATGACGGCTATCGCAGTTTTTAGGCCAAGGAGTGTTTTTTGTGCAAAACTAATGCCTGGAATGGATTCAGAATCATGAAAACCCTCTAGTTTGACAAATTCTACTTAAAGTATGATGACATTTTGCCTTATATTGGTTGTCTATGGTGTGGTATACAAAAATGACCATAACCTTTTTTCGGGGTGTTTCCGGCAGAGCAGACCTCCCATTCTGTTGACCTTAATGTCTGACCAACTGAATAGAAAAAAACACATATAAAAAGTATGTCATGAAATCACAGGTTAATCCTTAACCGTTGAGCTTTTGGGCCTGTAGCTCCCCGGCTATCTATAGTTTCAGAAGTACGGAGGGGCTTACATGGGTATAGGACCCCCCCTTCTTATTTTTTCCATTTAAACAGTCATTACAAACATTACACAACAGCACAACACAACACTGTAGGCCTACTGCAGACAAAAGTCAAAAGAGCAATCTCATTTAAGTGGCTGCACCGCAACCTTCATTGTGGCCTTCTCTCTCACTCTCTCTCTCTCACACATAATGACATTGCTCCGACGAGGCCATCCTTTCCATTGAACTATCCGTCTGTTTATCCATGTTGTGAAAGGTGCATGCAGTTTGTTCTGGTCGGCAGCTGTTTCTCGTTATCAGCCCTGGACGCTGTCCCATCCTCCTCCTCCTCCTGTAGTCTATGTGACAGTGGAGTGGGTACAACAACACCGACAGTAGACCTACTGTACTTTGGCTGTAAGGCATTTGTGGCTCAAGAAAGCACCTGTACAGCCTTGCAGGGGGCCCTGTTATGGCCATATACTGTAGGAAGTGGCCATGTAGGCTGAGGGGGTTACAGTATACTGTTAACATGTATCGAATCTTCATTATATTTCTGTATTTTAACACCCTAGTTGCATTCAAAATACATTATCAGGTGGTTTGCACATTTTCATCCAATAAGGAGAGATTAACCATTCATCAGTTTAAATTTGATAGTGTTCCAGTTCCAACTTTGTCTGATAATGTCTGCGTCGTTACTTCCAATTGTTTATTATCCTGTGTGTGTTCGGATATAGGCACTTAGCGCACTGGTGCCAATACAGATATCCAAATATCCAATATTCCAATATACATTTTGAAGGTACGCCTGAAAGGTTTTGGAACAACTGCTCTAGTACAGTAAATGTCACTGAGCAGATCTACAAGCTCGTAGCGCGCCACTCGGTGGCGCGCTATGAGCTTGTAGATCTGCTATTTTTGGAAACAATCGAAGAACGACTGACATTTTTAGAATCTGATCTCAGGTCAGAATGGGTTAATCAGACCAGTGTGTGTCTAGTGGAAACCTCGTATGAATCTGATCTCAGGTCAGAATGGGTTAAGGCTGCCCACTCAAGGAACACTGGTTGAGGACCACTGGTTTGGAGGATGAGTGAGGGTGAATGTCATATCATGTCTGTCTGTCTGTGTCTCTCTTGTTCATTTGCAAAACATGTTAAAATATGGAGATAAAAGATTTCTGCCCAACAACGATAATACTAGTAATGTGTTTCTCAGTGATGGCGAGTCTATAGTGTCTGTCTGTCTGTCTGTCTGTCTGTCTGTCTGTCTGTCTGTCTGTCTGTCTGTCTGTCTGTCTGTCTGTCTGTGTGTGTGTGTGTGTGTGTGTGTGTGTGTGTGTGTGTGTGTGCGTGCGTGCGTGCATGATGCGTGCGTACGTGTGTGTTTACGTGCATGGTGTCGGTTGGTTGGTCGCCGCGGTGACGTGGGTGACACTTCAGTCCTGTCATAACAATAACACACAGTGTGACATGAGCACACACACACACACTGACACTAGTGACCACATGCGCACGCACACACACACACACACACACACACACACACACACACACTTAGTTAGGGCTGCATGCGCGGTCTTAGGAAAACATGCCATACGCCATGACATTTGTTGAATATCGTCATGATGCTATGACTCACACAATACTGTATGTAAACAAACACCGTTTTAATGTGGAATACTGGACTACTCGCCCTGGTGCTTGCCCGTTTTTCCTCCCGGAATTTTCCCCAGTGAGGGGGATAACTTTGTTTGGCTGTTTGTATTCTTTTTGGAAAAATATAAAAATATACTCCTGTGGAAAGGCTATATTATTTGACTTATATTTAACCTATAAACAATTTAGTATTATTTAGTATATGTAAGGTTTTGCCCCCTCAAATGGTACCTCGTCAGATAATCCCCACATATCCTACAACAACTTCTGTGAACAGACTTCACTGTAGTAGCTTTTCATAAATTATATTTGTACTTAAACTGTTCTGCTGTCATGAAAGTTTATAGTTAGAGAAATTCAAAGTCCAGCCGTCTGCTGTCAGCCTCTCCCACCCCTCACTGGGGAAGATTCTGGGAGGAAAACAGAAACGGGGCGAGTAGTCTTGTTACCTTAATGAGTTACTGTCTTACACCTCATCTACACAGGCAGGGGGCGACCGTTCTGATATGGAGTTGCGACTATTGCATTGTGACGTAGCCTGAACAAATCAAATAACCAATAAATAGTAGTGTGTGCATCTCAACCAATTAATGTGTTTGAGGCTGTGAAACCTTGCTCAAATAGAGACTCTGCGAGCGAATATAGGAGGGGTGGACGACGTCGATGCACACTCGCGCAGGGCCCATAAAAATGTGTCCGCGACCCACAAATGGGTCCCGACTCCCGACCCAGTGTCTGGGAACCAGTGAGTTAAATGGAGTTGGAACAACTAAGGTTCGGGAGGTTTGGCCAAGCAGAAGACAACCCACCTGCCTGCCATCTCCTCCCTTGCCAACCAATACTCCGCCCTTGCCAACCATGCCACCACTCACCCACTTCCAACTAGCCTGGCCACTCCTACGTCGCCCATTACCGTGGGTACTTAAACTCAACCGTCAAAAAGTGCCCTGTGCCAGTTTCTTGTAAACACGCACACCCATACGTTACATGAGATTTAATCGCGCATTATTATCTCATATTAGCATAGATAGCATCCACGCCGATCCATCAACCCAGAATGGCCTCTCACTCTCTGCCCAACATCTACCACTCGGACTACGAGGGTCCACCCACCGGCCCCGTCGCCGGCGCCAGCGAACCCAACGCCGCCGCCGAGCGCAGACCCGGTTCCGACCACCGAGCCAGACCCGCTACTGGTACTCACCACACCGACGCCGATCCCGCCGTCGCCCCGGAGACCCACGAACACCAGCAACGTGACGGATCACGTCCTTCCCGACGAACCACCCCTCGCCACGTCCACCAGCAGAACCTGGTACCAGCCCAGCAGCACCACTCCACCCGCTCTTCTTCCCGTCGCCCCCGCCACCAATCCTCGGACGACGAGGACCTCTTCCAGACACCCCGGGAAATTCGCGAGGCTTCACCTCCATCTCCAGCTCTTCAGCAGAACCGCCACGTCGCCTCCTCGCGCTGCTCCAACGACTCGGCACCGACGATCATGTCGGATTGGACCGTCGTCGGCCTCCAACGAGCACTCACCGCCAAAGGTATTCCATTCACCAGGACCGCCAGGAAACAAAGTTTATTCACTCTTCTCACCACCACCCGCATCGGTCAACACAGCAATAGCAACAGCACCTCAACAACAACAACATCACCAGCCGTCGCAGGTCCGTCGCGCCGACACGACGTCACGCGCCCAGGAGAAGACCAACAGGCGCCTGCTCGGCCGAGAGGCGGCGTTGTTGCGCGGCAGGCAGCTCCGCCACGTCGCGGGACAAGGAAGGCCACCACACAACGTCCCGCAGCCACCGTGACCTTCCAGAGGCAGCCGTTTTCACCAGACATCCACCCTCTCCACCCCCCCCCCCCCCCTGAAGGAGCTCCAGCCACCTCAGCTCTCTCCACCCCCCACACGGCCAGCGTTTTCCATCCACCTCACACCTCCCCATTACTATATCCTCCTGGTTCTTTCCCCCATGCCCAACCCGTTCCTCCCCCCCATTTCCAGCAGGCAGCAGCACCCCACCTCCACCCCCCCATTCAGTACAATTACCAAGCCCCATCTCCCCTAGGTTTCCCCCCAGCCATCCTAGGTTTTCCCCCAGCAGCACCTAGCGCCCCACACACCAACGTGTCTTCTCTCCCCCCCCACCCAGCGTTCCCCACCGCCCCCCCCCCCCCCTCCTTCTCCCTCTTCACAGCAACGCCAGCACCCATCCCGCCATCCGCCATCGCTCTCAACGCCCCCATGGTCCCCTCACACCTCCGCTCACAGATTTTTACAAGGTATGGACATCGATCTCTCTTCCCTCATACGCCCCTCCGCCAGCACAGCCCAACACCGGTCAGTAGATCTCGGAGGAATCGCCATCACCCTCCGAGACCTCTCCCCATCCACTTCCTCCGTCCTCACACCCACAGAGTTTGTCCTAGCATTTTCCATATTCCGAGACATTCTATGCACCTCATTCCCCTCCCGCCGCCAAGAACTGGACGACCACCTTTACATTTGCATGGACCTCTGCACACGGTTCGGAGGCAGCCTGTTTTACGAGTACCACCGTCAGTTCTCCGCCAGGGCCGCCTCCAGACTCCAACACTTCAACACCACCACCTACTGGGGCTCCCTCGAGCTGGAGCTATACTGCAGGATTTTTGCCGGCAAAACCTCTGAAGCATGCAGTCTCTGCAACTGCCCCACCCATCCCACCACCCACTGCACCTCCAGAGCTCCAGAGCCCCGCCCTCAAGCCGCACACCAAACCAGCTACGTCCCCCCCCCCCTACTGAGCGTCACCACCTCCAGCAAGGTCTTCCCCACTTCCTCCAAGGCCAAAGACATGCGTGGCCGCCCGCTTGTCTTTGTCGGCACCAAAATGCTTGCAATAATTTCAATGAAAGAGGCTGCGACCTGTCAGCATGCCGCCATCTCCACATCTGCACCTTCTGCGGCGGCTCCCACTCCCGTCCCACCTGCACCGACAAGCAGGCCAAACGCCCATCTCCTCAACACCAACCCCCCACACCTTAACCCACAACAGCTCCATCCTCCGCACCGGCTTCAGGCCCCTCACCATGCCACGCTCGAAGCCAAGTTCTCCTGTTCGTTTCTTTTGGGTTTCCCGCATCTCCAACACCTCCCTCAGCCCAATGAGCCCCCTTAACCACCCACTCACCCGACACGCCCAGCACGCACGCCATCGGGTTCGTAACAACAGCGGTTCAGTCGCCATCCGCTCCTGGTTCCATTCCTACCTCCACCTGGTCCCCGCCGACCAGGACTCTCCCCGGAACACTCCTTCGGCTACCCCTCCAGAACTGGAGCCGCGTCACAGCTCCAACAAGGGAGTTCCCGACCACATAACCCAGACTCTCGGCCCGAAGGTCTTCCCAGGCCCGTCACAGCTACGTCTGCTCCAACGCGCCCTCCACGACGCCCACCGTTCCAGGGTCTGGTATACTTAGAATGATACTTTTGGGGTTTCTACTATATCACTCAGGCCCACGCCTCGACCCCTAAGCCAAAGTATCTGGGTCCGCCCCCTCGAACCTCGGGTCCCACTATGTATTCATCTAAGCCTTGGCCGTTCACGTCGTGCGTAATTCTGTGCCTCGCACTATACGCACCCATGGACGACCTTGCTGCTTCCCTATGTATTCCATGCCTGGTCGTTTATACTGCGCGTCCCATGCTTCGCATGCCAGAGCGCACTCATAGACGATCATGCTGCTTCACTACGTATTCCAAGCCTTGGCCGTTCATGTCGTGCGTAATTCTGTGCCTCGCACTATACGCACCCATGGACGACCATGCTGCCTCACTAAGTATTCCAAGCCTTGGCCGTTTATACTGCTCCCCCATGCTTCGCATGAGGAGCACTCATAGACGACCATGCTGCTTCACTACGTATGCTGCTACACTACGTATTCCAAGCTTGGCCGTTCATGTCGTGCGTAATTCTGTGCCTCGCACTATACGCACCCATGGACGACCTTGCTGCCATGCATGGCCGTATATACTGCGCGTCCCATGCTTCGCATGCCAGAGCGCACTCATAGACGACCATGCTGGCCCACCATGTTGTATGCATTGGATGTTTATGTTGTACAACCATACCCCGCTTTCTTACTTCATGCAATGGCATTCGCGACAGCAATGACCATTCTCCACCCTCGTTCAATAAACCATCTTAAAGGGTTCCCATGTCTGATGTTTGGTCTTTCCTAGTGAAATGGAGTTGGAACAACTAAGGTTCGGGAGGTTTGGCCAAGCAGAAGACAACCCACCTGCCTGCCATCTCCTCCCTTGCCAACCAATACTCCGCCCTTGCCAACCATGCCACCACTCACCCACTTCCAACTAGCCTGGCCACTCCTACGTCGCCCATTACCGTGGGTACTTAAACTCAACCGTCAAAAAGTGCCCTGTGCCAGTTTCTTGTAACCCACCCTCCCTCCCTTCTCCATACTCGCAGGTTCCAGAAAGGGGTTTCTACTATATCACTCAGGCCCACGCCTCGACCCCTAAGCCAAAGTATCTGGGTCCGCCCCCTCGAACCTCGGGTCCCACTATGTATTCATCTAAGCCTTGGCCGTTCACGTCGTGCGTAATTCTGTGCCTCGCACTATACGCACCCATGGACGACCTTGCTGCTTCCCTATGTATTCCATGCCTGGTCGTTTATACTGCGCGTCCCATGCTTCGCATGCCAGAGCGCACTCATAGACGATCATGCTGCTTCACTACGTATTCCAAGCCTTGGCCGTTCATGTCGTGCGTAATTCTGTGCCTCGCACTATACGCACCCATGGACGACCATGCTGCCTCACTAAGTATTCCAAGCCTTGGCCGTTTATACTGCTCCCCCATGCTTCGCATGAGGAGCACTCATAGACGACCATGCTGCTTCACTACGTATGCTGCTACACTACGTATTCCAAGCTTGGCCGTTCATGTCGTGCGTAATTCTGTGCCTCGCACTATACGCACCCATGGACGACCTTGCTGCCATGCATGGCCGTATATACTGCGCGTCCCATGCTTCGCATGCCAGAGCGCACTCATAGACGACCATGCTGGCCCACCATGTTGTATGCATTGGATGTTTATGTTGTACAACCATACCCCGCTTTCTTACTTCATGCAATGGCATTCGCGACAGCAATGACCATTCTCCACCCTCGTTCAATAAACCATCTTAAAGGGTTCCCATGTCTGATGTTTGGTCTTTCCTAGTGAAATGATCTATTTGTTGATATTGCTGATCGATGATACATGTTTTCTCAATTGTGCAGCACTAAGAACGTACTGTATAGTATGGTACTATGTTGCATGCTGTTGTGTAAATGTAACCAAATGAACCCACGAGGGCAAAAGAAAACATATGGCTGTATGTGCACGGCAGCGATAACGGCAAGAAATTGGGCCACTTCCATACTTCCTAAAGAGGCGCCCACGTACAGGTTTATACGGGGAGTAAATCTTGAACAAATATGAACATTTTGGTTAATATGTTTAAAACAACACAAAACATGTATTGGGGGGGTCCCTGGTACATAATATTTTCAGATGGGGGGTCTGGCAGGGTCTGCAACCAAATACATATTAAGGGGTCCGTTTGAGAACCACTGCCATCACACACGCGCACACACACACGCATACACACACGCACGCACACACACACACACACACACACACACACACACACACACACACACACACACACACACACACACACACAGTGTGTGTCCCTTTGATTCCGTATTTTGATCCACGCATGCATTTTTCCACATGAACTCTTAAAGGAACCCCAGGGGCGGTGATGAGACGTGACATGACAGCACGTTTCACGCTGTCAACTCAAGCAGAGCGAACGAAATGCAAGAAACACAAGAAACACACCGGTCAGCAACTTTGCCACGTTCATCATAGACGCAGATTTTTGCTGCGAGAAAGACATCGTCTCTGTCGAGTGGAAACCTCGTGGGTCGAAAACTGTTACTTTTGCAGGATTAAAAAATAATAAAAATGGCAAAAGCAGCGTGAACGTACGCGTCGCGGCACGGCGCATCTCACGCTTGCGGATCTGCTACCTTCGATGCTTTTGTGTGACGCTGTAGCGCGATCAGGTAGGCCTAGCGCGTTAATTTGTGAAAAAACACAAAAAGTAAAAATATGGAGATGAGAGGTTTTATTTATGCCTGACAACAGCGATATATTTATGCCGTAGCCTCTGCCAATCATATAGTGTAGATAGCCGGGTGGGATTGCTATACCCCGGGGCGGACGCACACTGCGCAGCGCGGGTTCACAACGAGGCCAGAGCACAAATACAGGTCACAGGAAGGATAAGCTAGAGGGAAAGAAAGATATATCCTCTTTGCCCATTTATGGTATTCCTGTGATGTCCCTGGCTGCTGAAACCGTATATATATACCCATGTCGTGGCTGTCGTGTGCAAACCTTGTATGTCCAAATCTGTGTCTCAATTGGATCCAATGTAGTTATGATTTTGTCACAAGCTCTTGTTGATACCTTAGAGTATATATTAATAGAGATGGCACCGGATTCCTCCTCCCATCCAATTTTAAGTTGCTCAAAAGCGCATGAGGCGATTTCACTCCTCTTTCCGGGTAGGAACAGAGTGCATTCTGGGATGCATTGCCCCAATAACATGAACGCGCTGCCGTTGACTATCATTGCGCCGTTTGCGCGCGTTCATGACTTCACGTATGAAACATCCGGGTGCCGTCTCTATTAATATATACTTTCCCCTCCCCCCCCCCACCTGCCGTCCATATTTTGCGCATGGTAATATAGGCGAGTCCATCAGGGCTCTAATCGGGTGTCTTTCCTGTTCTATGTTATCGCGGGGAAAGCTTTCCGTTGTGAGCTTGTATTGGCTATTTTTGCTACTTGTGCGCAACACTGTCCAACTAAGTATATCGAAATGGGCATTAATGTAGCCTATGGAAAAATAGAAAGGAAAAAAAGCATTAGGCTAAAGGATGAACTAGGGAGATACAAGGTTTGTCTGCCCGACAAACAGTGACAATATGCAGATTGTCTTCATGATATTATGAGTGACAGATGTGCCATAGGGTAATAATATTGCTCCTGGACATCTGCTCTGAACAGCAGTAGATTATAGCTAAGCACTCAGCACAGTTCCTAATGGGGATGCTATGACAATAATTAATTGTTCGTATGATTTGACTCTGTGCTTGTGGACTAAAGCCATTCTGCTTCTTGACTTACTTGAGCACATCTAAATCTAATGTAGCTACAGCATATCTGCAGGTAAAATCACAATGACATGAAGAATAAGATTGTGAAATAAATTGAATAAAGATTCAGCAATAACAATGCAACCTAAAAGGGTATATTATGTTACAACTCTTCCCTTTGAATATGTATTTAAAAAAGTCACACCTGTGTGAAGTGAGGGGCTGTAGTGGTTGGTAATAATAGCCTGTCTATATAATCTATCTCTGTGGTAGGGAACTTGGAACACAACTGTCTTTTTTCCCCCTCTCCCCTTGCATGCACGCTCTGTCATGGCAGAGAGAGAGAGACTCCACTACATTTATTTGAAAACATTAATTACTAGTTCATTTGGACTATTTTTACAAAACAATTCAGCCCTACTGTATAGATTTTGGCCATTTGAAAATAGCCGATCATACAAGCTCACACAATGTGACGCATTGTGAGCTTGGAGATCTGCTATTTTCAGAAGATTTGAATAAATTTTAAAACTTGACATGGACATTGCAGTACTGATACTTTTATTTAAATTAATAAGTATACTTTTCCACTGCCTAGACCAGTGGTTCCCAAAGTGGGGTCCGGAGACCCCCAGTGGTCCTTGAGGGAGTTCCACGATAACACACGTTTCTTGTCAGGAATGAGGTACAGAGTAGGACCCTTTAATGTTTGTTTGGGTCAGATGCAATAAATGGCAAAGAAAACAACCGGCTCTAACAGACTCCAAGACTCACCACCATACTTTTCTGTTCTAATAATACTAAAAACAGGTCAACAGCAAATAGAACAATGGGACCATCTCAACACCAATCACAGTCTAACATACTGTCCTCTACCCTCCCTATTCCCCACAGCTATGCTCAATGGATCCACATTGAATAACAAGAGGGAGTAGAGACAGTCCCATTCACACTCGACATGAAGTTACCATATGCATGTAAATGACAGCAAGATGCACAATGGACAGCAGTTTAGGGTTTTTTGATTGATTGATTTATTAACAGTTTGCAGAAATACAGTACATTTCAAGTACAACTCAATAGGAAAAAATGTTAACTGAGTGGATGACACCATAAAGCATTACACTTGGGCACTTTGAGGTGAACTATCAGTGTAGGCCTACTGTGTTTATGGTAACTTCAGCCATCATATTACATTCTCAAAAAGCCCACCATCACCAGGGATTAAAACACAGACAAAACTCAAAGTCGGTTTGATACTCAAAGGAAATAATATAACAGTTGAAATCAGTATCATAATAATATTACAAATTACAGATGCAATGAAGCAATTATGTAGATAGATTGATGCGGGGGGGGGGGGTAAAACATAGGCTCTACCATACTCCAACACAAGTCACCACCATACTTCTGTTCTAATATTGTCTCTGATAACTCTTGACACAGTGAATAAGAAACACCCCTAAAAAGAACATGTCAACAGTATGTTAAGCTTGCAATTAATCAACTTGGTGTTACTATGATGAAGCTCTTGTCATACTGTTCACACTAAACAGATTTATCTTTCATATGTGTGCGCTCATGGCGTTTTCGGGCGCTTGAAGTAGTGAAACTCTTTCCACAATTATCACATCCATAGGGTTTCTCTCCAGTGTGAATCCTCTGGTGGATTTTGAGGTGTGCCATTTGAGAGAATTGTTGCCCACACTGATCACATCCATAGGGTTTCTCTCCAGTATGAATTCTTTGGTGGTTTTTGAGGCTTGACATCATGGAGAAGTGTTCTCCACACTGATCACATCCATAGGGTTTCTCTCCAGTGTGAATTCTCTGGTGGCTTTTAAGGTTGGACATTTGAGAGAAGTGTTGTCCACACTGATCACATCCATAGGGTTTCTCTCCAGTGTGAATTCTTTGGTGGTTTTTAAGGGTTGACATTTGAGAGAAGTGTTGCCCACATTGATCACATCCATAGGGTTTCTCTCCAGTGTGAATTCTCTGGTGTTTTTTGAGGCTTGACATCATGGAGAAGTGTTCTCCACACTGATCACATCCATAGGGTTTCTCTCCAGTGTGAATTCTTTGGTGGTTTTTAAGGGTTGACATTTGAGAGAAGTGTTGCCCACATTGATCACATCCATAGGGTTTCTCTCCAGTGTGAATTCTCTGGTGTTTTTTGAGGCTTGACATCATGGAGAAGTGTTGTCCACACTGATCACATCCGTGGGGTTTCTCTCCAGTGTGAATTCTCTGGTGGATTTTGAGGTGTGCCATTTGAGGGAAGTGTTGTCCACACTGATCACATCCGTGGGGTTTCTCTCCAGTGTGAATTCTCTGGTGGATTTTAAGGGTTGACATTTTGGTGAAGTGTTTTCCACACTGATCACATCCGTGGGGTTTCTCTCCAGTGTGAATTCTCTGGTGGATGTTAAGGGTTGACATTTTGGTGAAGTGTTTTCCACACTGATCACATCCGTGGGGTTTCTCTCCAGTGTGAATTCTCTGGTGGATTTTAAGGGTTGACATTTTGGTGTGTTTGGTGTGTTTTCCACACTGATCACAGCAGTGGTGTTTTTGCTTTGCCAAGCTTCTTTGTTCATTCACCTCTGGTAGGCCAGGGCAGTCAGGCTGATGATGCAACACTGAATTGGTAACAAATAAAAAAGAAAGATTGTTGATATGTAGAAAGACAGCTACATGACAGGGATTTGTTGCACAACAACTAGTCCGCAAAGTGCTAACTAACAATGGCCTAAACAACCATACTACATTGCATGACTAAAAATATAGGAATTAATTGACTACTTAAGTGGCAACTTAATATAAGTTGAGTAACATACCAAAGTCTTTGGGTCCCTTCTGTTCAGCAGTAATTTCTCTGTTGGAGTGGAGAGAGTTGTGATCAGGAGTGGTTGTGGAGAAATTACACAGACCAAGTCTTGTTTATACCAGAGTGTCTGAGGTATAACCACTAACTGCTTTGATATGATTGGTCAAATAGAACAATAGGACCAGATCTCTCTCCACCAATCACGTCAAACATACTGTCCTCTACCCTCCCTCCTCCCCCAGATATGCCCAATGGATCCAAATTGAGACATTACCATTCATCTCAAGGACAAGTCATTTACATGAGCTGTACATGTAAATGACAGACAGGACATGCACAATGGATAGCAGTGACCTTTTCATAAATAAGGTGAAATGTTGATTTGTACTCTGAGATAGTTTGAGGTGAATTATACATGTACTGTTTATGGTAACTTCAGCAATAAATTACAAATAGCCCACCACCACCACCAGAGATGAAAACATATAGACCAGCTTTTACACCCACATCAGAATGAAAGGGTGTGAATTATGTCGTGTATATTTAGTTAGGGCATTATGTGGAAGTGCTGTCCACACTGTTATTTACACATAGAATAAAGTTTAATGAAAAGCCCATGTGTCCAAATGTTTAGTGTGTGTATTCCTGTTTCAATCATATACCTTCATGAAACACATTTAATAATGGGACCCATGTTCCTGTACAAACTGAATTTGCAGACTTGGATCTCGCCACCCAGTATGCACTGGGAATCTATCTGGGGAATCGTTGGGTATGGAGACGGTGGAGCCTCACATGCACCTTGGCTCCTCGATGGATGGGAAAGGGAAGCGCTGTCCTCTTCTCCACGTGATATGCTCCAAGGGATGAGGATGGGATCTAAAAAACCTGCCCTATAATAGATCAGACAAGAGCCAAAACCCCACGAATTAGCATAAATCCACACCTTTTTAACTTGCATTAATTAGCTTAATCATGTTCTTTTTTTATTATAGTAATCATGTCTTTAAAATACATTGAAAACCATTCAAAATAATTCAAAACACTTGTTTTCTTTTACAATGTTAAATATTCAATGAACTGTTCCTTTTCCACAAAAATAAAAATAGTATGAAATCCTCCTTTAAGTAACACAATGAAATGAGTTAAATTGCATAAGTGCACATTCAAAAGGTTTACAGGGTGTTTTGTGCAGTAACTAGGAGGTATTTATGACTCAAATGTGCTTAGTATGTACCCTTAAAATGTACCTTCAGTCACTATAACCCAAAATTCTCATGTACAGGAATATTGTATTCCTTCAGTAACAAACTGTCTTTCAAAATGTAACATGAATTTACAATAAATCGTTGGCGGGATTCATTGTGGCTAAACACCATTTAAGATAACCATCTTTGTTCTACATTGTCTCACTCACCACTTCATGAATGCTGAGACTGCAATGTCACCTGGCTGCTCAGTGATTTTCAACACTCGCTCTCACACTGCTCTGCAAAGTTCAAAATGACACAATACACAAATCAGGAATTGTCTAACAACATTAAGAATGTGGACGATTTGAATTGGAAGATTATGTTTTAGTCTTACCAAGCAGATTGCAAAAGATTGTCTCTCTGTGTTTGTTTACAACAGCACAGGAAGAACCAGCCATGTGTTCAATGAAACAGGAAAAGGAAGTTTTCCTACTTAAATACTGACAGGAAGTAGAATCACTGGTAGGCTGGACACAAATGCTTACAGGCTCACTGATTGGCCACTTAGGTTGGCAATCACAGAGCCAGGTAATTTTAATCCTTTAAAACCTGTTAGATACCCTGTTTGTTTAGATTCTTTTCTCTTTCATTTAAAAAGCTTGTTTTGTATTTTAAACAGACTTGTGGAGCAACATTTTAGATATATCTATATAACTTAAATGTGTGTTATTTCAAAAGCATTTTAGATCGTTTTTAACACTTGTAAATTGGCTGCCTGCTTTCAAGCCTGGGTAGGCTGAATTAAACGATAGTTAATGGGATACATACATTCATTTCAGTGATTTTTTTTTACAGTGAATGAATGCATTTAAGTTATATAAATATATTTAAAATGTTGCTCTACAAGTCTGATTAAAATGCTAAACAAGCTATATACATGAAAGGGAAAAACAAACAGGTTTTTGCAAAGGGTTAAAATTACCTAGCTCTGTGATTGCCAACCTAAGTGGCCAATCAGTGAGCCTGTAAGCCTTTATGTCCAGCCTACCAGTGATTCCACTTCCTGTCTGTATTTAAGCAGGCTGTTTCTGCTTGGTAAGACTAAAAAATTATCTTCCAATTCAAATCGTCCACATTCTTAATGTTGTTAGACATGTCATTTTGAACTTTGCAGAGCAGTGTGAGAGCGAGTGTTGCAAATCACTGAGCAGACAGGTGACATTGCAGTCTGAGCCCATTCATTAATTGATCAGTGATGAGTGAGGCAATGTAGAACAAATGGTTATCTCAAATGGTGTTTAGCCACAATAAATCCTGCCAATGATTTATTTTATATATTTATTTATATTATATTATATATTTTATTTATTGAGTACATGTTACTTTTTGAAACACTTATTCCTGTACATGAGTATTTTGGGTTATGGTGATTGAATGTACATTTATTATTTAGTGCATCTCTCACCTGATGCTAGCCAGGGAGAGATACTAAGCACATTTGAGTCATAAATACCTCAGTTACTGCACAAAACACCCTGTAAAGCTATTGAATGTGCACTTTATGCAATTTAACTCATTTCATTGTGATACTTAAAGGAGTATTTCATAGTATATTTCAATTACACCCACCCAACCTGAACTTTGAACATTGAGTGGATTTTCTGTGGTCACTTGTTTGAGCCAGAAAACTGAATGTTAAAAGTGCAGTCTTTGGGGTGCAATTGAGCTCAGAAAATAACAAATAAGATAACAGACTCCAAGACATATGTCACCACCATACTTTTCTGTTCTAATAATACTAAAAACAGGTCAACAGCAAATAGAACAATGGCAATCTTTGAGAATTGTGACAGCAATAGGTCGGTAGTTTGTGAAGTTATATTTGTCTCCATTTTTTAATATAGGAACTACTTTAGAAGTCTTCATACTGTTTGGGAAGACCCCAGTTAAAAATGATTGATTGCAGATGTATGTGAATGGTGCAACTATACAATTTATGATGTCTTTAATTAGTGCCATATCTATGTCTGTACAGTCAGTTGACTTCTTGTTTTTGAGCTTCCGGACAATTTCCAGGATTTCACTTTAGTTTACAATCCTGATGAAGATTGAGTTTGGATTCTGTTTGATACTTTCATTTAGACCTTCACTATCTCTCTGCTAGTGTGTTGTCCACACTGATCACATCCATAGGGCTTCTCTCCGGTGTGAATTCTCTGGTGGCTTTTAAGGCTTGACATCATGGAGAAGTGTTGTCCACACTCATCACATCCATAGGGTTTCTCTCCAGTGTGAATTCTCTGGTGTATTTTAAGGTCGGACATGATGGAGAACTGGTGTCCACACTGATCACAACTTTCTGATACTGGTTTCTCTCCAGTATGAATTATCTGGTGTGATTTAAGTGTGGAGATAGAAGGGAAGTGTTTTCCACACTGATCACAGCAGTGGTGTTTTTGCTTTGCCAAGCTTCTTTGTTCATTCAACTCTGGTAGGTCAGGGCAGTCAGGCTGGTGATGCAACACTGAATTGGAAACAAATACAAAAGAAAGATTGTTGATATGTAGAAAGACAGCTACATGACAGGGATTTGTTGCACAACAACTAGTCCACAAAGTGCTAACTAACAATGGCCTAAACAACCATACTACATTGCATGACTAAAAATATAGGAATTAAGTGGCTACTTAATATTTAAGTTGAGTAACATAACAAAGTCTTTGGGTCTCTTCTGTTCAGCAGTAATTTCTCTGGTGGAGTAGAGAGAGTTCAGCTGAAGTCTGGAGTACACAGTCAGATGTGATCAGGAGGGGTTGTGGAGAAATTACACAGACCAAGTCTTCTTATACCAGAGTATCTGAGGTATAACCACTAACTGCTTTGATATGATTGGCCAAATATAACAATAGGACCACCTCTCCGCCAATCACAGTCAAACATACTGTCCTCCACCCTCCCTCCTCCCCCAGATATGCCCAATGGATCCACATTGAATAACAAGAGGGAGGAGAGACATTCCCATTCATCTCAAGGACATGAATAGAACTGTACATGTAAATGACAGACAGGACATGCACAATGGATAGCAGTGACCTTTACAGAAATAAGGTGAAATGTTGATTTGTACTCAGAGATAGTTTGAGGTGAATTATACATGTTGGCCTACTGTGTTTATGGTAACTTCAGCAATAATTACAAATAGCCCACCACCACCACCAGATATTAAAACATAGACCAGCTTTTACACCCACATCAGAATGAAAGGGTGTGAATTATGTCGTGTACATTTAGTTAGGGCATTATGTGGAAGTGCTGTCCACACTGTTATTTACACCCTAGATTAGTAGATTTGCAGATGATTTCTCCAAATTCATCTTATCTTCCAAGTGGTCTACAAATAAAATGTGTGAAACAGAGCACATCTAAATCTAATGTAGCTACAGCATATCTGCAGGTAAAATGACAATGAAATGAAGAATAAGATTGTGAAATAAATTGAATAAAAATGCAGCAATAGTAACAATGCAACCTATACGACTACTACTAAAAGGGTATATTATGTTACAACTCTTCCCTTTGAATATGTATTTAAAAAAGTCACACCTGTGTGAAGTGAGGGGCTGTAGTGGTTGGTAATAATAGCCTGTCTATATAATCTATCTCTGTGGTAGGGAACTTGGAACACAACTGAGTGTCCACAACTTTTCACTAGTGTCTTTTTCCCCCTCTCCCCTTGCATGCACGCTCTGTCATGGCAGAGAGAGAGAGAGACTCCACTACATTTATTTGAAAACAATTACTAGTTAATTTGGACTATTATTACGAAACAATTCAGCCCTACTGCATACATTTTGGCCATTTGAAAATAGCCGATCATACAAGCTCACACAATGTGACGCATTGTGAGCACACACACACGTCCATGACGCTCCTGTTTGTGTTCTACGTTCAGCGACGTCATCTTCCATGATGTCACGGAGAGAAGCATGACACGAGCTGCACAGTCTGTTTGTGCACGTTGTGTTGTTGCCATCCGGGCCTGGGGCCAGGCGCACCGAGCTCTCTCTCTCTCTGTGTGTGTGTGCGTGCGTGCGCGTGCGTGCGTGTGCGTGTGCGACTGTGCGTGTTACTTGGGCCAAATTACATTTTCATGGTCCTCACATTAACATACGTAGTTGTAAGGTTTACAGTTAAAGCCCCCATGCACTACAAGATTTTGGAAAGATCTTTAAAAGACTACATTAGACTACTAATAATAATAATAAACTTTATTTGTATAGCACTTTTCATACATAAATGCAGCTCAAAGTGCTTCACAGGGCAGGACACAAAAATAAAATACAATAAAACACAAGTAGTTAAAATGATAGAACAATAGCAGAGAACAAAACCGAATATAAGAACATAAA
>NC_139714.1:19813285-19950785 GCF_964188405.1 Protomyctophum parallelum
GGGTATGATGGTGATGTCGTGCGCATATCGTCTATTCCGGTCTTTTACTTGTAACAGATAATTTCTACATTGCAGTATTCATACTTTTACTTAAGACATGAGAGTACTTTTTCCACCACTGGCCAAGTCCCCGCTCCTCCTTGTAATGTTGCAAACTCTCGCGCTCTGCCAAATAAACGTAAACCACAAGCGTAACGGTTATCGCGTCCCCGGGACTTTTATCAATCAATGGCCAACAGTGTTTCAATTGTTAGCTGGCTGAGAGAGGGTGGAAAAAAAACATCCTCCTCCTCCTCCTCTGTGCTCTGCTGTGAGTTTGATGGTGAAGTTAGAAACTAACAGGCCTTTGTTACGTAATGGCCACTCTGCCACTACACTCCATCTGGGAGTCCTCCTCGCTTGGTGCAAACAGGCGTGTGGGAGAGCGTGTGTGTGGGTGTGTGGGTGAGAGCAAGATGGAGAGAGAGAGGAGCGAGGGCGAGAAGTGGATGCGTGTGTGCGTGCGTGCGTATGTGCGTGCTCTGTGCATAACGGTATAGTCCCGGGTCTCCAGGCATATATAGCTGTTTCCTGTTCCAGGTCATTCCCCATATATATAGCTGCGTGTGATTGGCTCGGCAGCAGGGTTGATAGTAGCAGGCTGGTGAGTGGGCGGCCCCGGCACGCTCCTCCTCAGAGGAAAACGGGTGCAATGTGTCCCGAGCCACCCAGCCGCCCACAAAGCAGTGGTGGAAAAAGTACTCAAATGTTTTTTCTTAAGTAAAAGTACAAATACTGCAATGTAGAAACACTCGCAAGTATAAGTCCGGGATTCAAAACTGACTTGGGTAAAAGTACAAAGTATCGGTAGTGAAATATACTTAAAGTACCAAACGTATATAGAATGTACTGTACTGTTAATGAAAATAGCAGATCAAGCTATTTTAAAATAGCCGAAAATAGAAATCCTTAATGTATCTAAATATACAAAGTATAGTATACCTCTGAGATGAAGTGGAGTACAGTAGAAGTAAAAGTACTGACAACTGGAAATACTCCAGTAAAGTAAAGAAAGCTCAAACTTTTACTTAAGTACTGTACTTGAGTAAATGTACAATAGAAAGGAAACACTCACACATCAAAGTAGAGTGACCATTTATTGCAACAATTGGTATACAGTTAAACTTGGCGTTAAAGGCTCCTCGCTCGAAGCAGCATGCTAAGCTAAATCAGAGAGCATTAGCAGAAAACCCCCATGGTGAACTGAACAGGCACATATCAAGACAGTTAATGGGATTAACTTGAGTCATGCAAACTTGAAGCATACAACTTGAATGCATTTTAACGTTAAAGCCATGAATCAGATTAGAGCTATATATCAACATTAAAATCTAGTTTACTTGGAGCCATGCACACGCAAATTCCAGTTCAACATTCAGTTTACACGTTTGAGCAATACGTAAGCAATACATCGACATTAATATTTAGCTTGAATCAGCAGACATATTCCCCTAGTAATTGAGCCTATATGCCAGACTCTTCTTGAGCCTATGCCAGACTTGTGATCAAAAGGTGGAGGCTGGGGTGGAGGAGGCAAGCTTTGTCAACAGCCGCGCAGCATCAGCAATGTCTGTGATCGAAGAAGCAGCTGTAGTGAAGCAGAGAGCCGTATTTAAAGGAATGCTCTGTTAAGAGCGTGAGCTCTGATTGGAGTATGAATGAGTGACATAATGATCAGCTGAGATTTGAATGAGAATAGGAAGCTAGGCTGACTGACAGCTGATTACAGCTTATAGGCATGCAGACTCACGTGGTACAGTAAAGTTAGTTACTTTACACTACTGACATGTGTTGTATTGTGTACTGTACCTGTACTGTTAACAAACGTGTTAAAGTATTCAATCAATCTATTCTTCCTGCTACACATACGTCATATCCTCGGCTGAACGAATAGGGGAAGGGGATCAACGTCACGTGGTTCCTTGTTTGACCCGGCAGAACACTTATTTAAATGTGTCTCAAAGAATATTATTTATTGGCAGAATTGTGGAAAGTGTAGAATGTTTGGCGTTTCATTTTTCACAACATTGGTGGTTGTTGCAATAACCTGCACTACAATACAACAACAAAAACAAAATGTAACAATATGTCTACGTTCCCTAATGCAATTACAATGGTAAGCTGTGTTGTTTTCACCCCATGAAGGAATGGTGGACTCGGCAACGCCCCGGAATACGTGTGTCTCAAAGAATTAAACAAAAGTCCTCCGAAAGCAAATTCACATGTGGGTCGCGAACGATTCCCGGTCCCTGCATGGCACAGAATATTTTTAGGCCAAATCATACATGTTAATTTGTGGGTTCCGAGACATGATGGAGGGAGGGATGCAACAGGAAGCAGTTGTGGAGTGTGGGAACGGAGACAGAAACTGATGACATGATAGATGGCTATGGTTTACCAAGAGCCACTGAACAGCGCCACTGTGTGTGTGTGTGTGTGTGTGTGTGTGTGTGTGTGTGTGTGTGTGTGTGTGTGTGTGTGTGTGTGTGTGTGTGCGTGTGTGTGGGTGTGCATGCGCACGCACCCACTGCACATGCAAGTCTTCAATTGCCATGTTGAGAAAATGCTAGCATGTGTTGTGTGTGCATGTGTGTCACACACACGCGCAAGCACACACACACACACACACACACACACACACACATTGTGCGTGCGTGCGCGCACACAGACCTTCAATAGCACATTGAGGAAAACGTGTGACGTGTGACAAAACATTACTCCACAAACCCCCGCCAACCCTTCCACCTGAACCGAGAAATACAGCAGAAAATGTGAAATGTGGTTCATCAAATATACATCAAACCCACAAAGGACTAGTATTATCTGCTAATGGATCCGAGCCTGTAGGGCCGCATGCGTCCTATACCAGGAAAAGGGCCTATCATAATGAGCTATACCTGCGGCCTACAGTAGCTTGTGTAACTGCAGCGTCGATCAATGTCTTTTATCGGCACGTTGTAAAACTCAAGGGGTCCGGCTGCGCCTCGAGGCAGAGAAAGAAAGAAAGAAAAACAGACCCAAGGCTTTAGTCAGCAAGGCAGTATGAAGAGAAATAAACGAAAGGCCCAACCATGTCAACAAGTCACGACATTAAGCGCAACACAAGTATACTGCCCTACAAAGCCAAAATGCAGTAACTACGTTTTTGGACACACCGACTTATTTGTGTATCCCAAAGGTCAAATTAGCTTTCGTGATTTTGGGGGATAAACAATTAAGGTCCCCACACACTGAACGCGAATGGTCAGTGCATCAGTGGTAATCAATCAAAGCTGTGTTATGTGGTGTTCCGGCTTAGATCAGTGGAACTAACGTAGTATAGTGTAAGTTCCTATAAATCGGTATCACAATGAAGAGGTGGATTCATTGAGATATGCAGGTTATTGAGAACGTCAGGCTTTCAGAAATGATGTCATAGGACAGCCAAGTCTATGGACTTTTAATGCCGTAAAAACAGCACCACTCGTGATGTCATGTGGAAGCCAAGTCTATGGACTTTTAATGTTTTAATGTTTGCTTAACAAACATCACGCCAAAAACAGGACCAGCCAAGTTTATGTTTGTTTAGAGAAGTGTGATTTTTTATTGTCATTTAAATCTTTGTGTTTTGCCAATTATTTGAGGGCCCCCAGGGTCTGCGTGGTGCACAGTGACGGATTAACCCCTCTCAAGGCCCTGGCGCTTCACCAAATCAAAAGGCCCCTACTGATTCAGCCAATTAATTAATTAATTAACATGCACGCGTTTAGCGCATATCCACTACTGCCTGCGCTGCCCGCTGACACACAAGACACAGTAGGAACTGCCGCACTGGGCACAGCCTTTCCAACTTCAGTCTCTGCTAAACTGCAATTTTCCCGAAAAATAATTAGCCTATATCTACAAGCTCCATTAGCAGGCAGCAGCATGTTTTGTCTAAATTGTCTTTGTGGCCAACAAATGTAGCTACATTTGCAAACAGTGCTGTTGACCATGTTGTTACATGGTCCATATAACATGTGTGCACCAACAGACAATGCCAACATGCTATATTAATTAGAACGTTTTAAAGACAGATTCATTATTGACGACAATGCAACCTGTGGATGCAACGTCACTGAAAACTTTCATAATAGCAATTCAATTAATTTACTCACAAGTGCTGAAATCGTGAAATGGAGGATGTAAGAACACACTTTTGTTGCATTAGAGCAGGGTAAATATGAAGTTTTGCGCCAAGGTCTTGTTTATATTCCTCTTACATAGGCTGTATGTTATTGTCTCAAAACAACACACGTTGGTCGGTCTGAGTGAGGGGGCCTTCCTGAGCAAGGGGGCTTCTGACGGCGTCGCTTACTCGCTTCCCCTCTGTCAGAGGTGGAAGCGACGCGCAGCCGTCGGGAACCCCCCCAAACAGACTGCTCCCCCCTTTCCCGAAAACTGCTACAGAAACTGTCAGACGAGAAGACCAAAAACACTAGCGGGGGTTCTTATGTTGCGTTATATTTTTCGAAAGAAGCAACAGCTGTACCTATAGTCTCGTACCAGGCCCTGCAAGCTTCGGGCCCTGGCGCTTAAGCTCCACCTAGTTCCATTGTTAGTCCGGCTCTGGTGGTGCACACAGCTGCACACACATAAAGCATAAAACTGTATGCAACAGCTTGGAGTGAGATTAGGGAGACAACAGGCATCAGCTTCTCTGATTGACCAACCCATCGGCCTTCACGGATTGGCCAAGCTTCAGGCGACATTGTGCCAGTGTACCCATTTAATGGCGGTGCGTGCATCCATTTACATAACCAGACCCAAGGGATCCAGCTACGTATGAGGCCGTGCTGTTGTGTGAGATGTTGCAGTGGACGGTGTATCTCAAAGGAAAGCAAAAGAGATACCATAAGGCTGCAGTAGCTGTGGGGCACAGGGTGTACTCCTTCGGCGGATACTGCTATGACGAGACCTACTTGTACAACATGGGTCAGATTGACGTGCACATTTTCAACACAGTGTCTTTGCGCTGGAGGAAGTTACCCCCGGTGACGGCCGAAAGTGGGGAACGTCCCCCGGAGGTTCCCTCCATGCACTATGACCACACGGCCGTGCTGATCGACAACACCATCTACATCTGGGGAGGGAGCAGCAAGGACACGAGGGAGGTCAGCAACGTGCTTTATGCGTTTGACGTCGACACCCACAGATGGTTCAAGCCCAAGGTTTCCGGGACCATCCCGGAGGCGAGGTACTTCCACTCGGCCTGCGTCTTGGGGAAGGCCATGTATATCTACGGAGGATGCACCCGATGCACCGACATCTACAAGCTGGACACCACCACCATGGTCTGGTCATTAATAGCGTTTATTAATGACCAAACCATTGTCTGTGGTGGAAGCACGCCGGCACCTGCCTCGTTTTGGCATTCCGCCACCATCATTGGGACAAAGATGTTTGTATTTGGGGGCATAAGGCACCATGACGTGGACCCCTACCATAACATCAGAGTGTTTGATACAGAGACCAACATCTGGCTGAGCATGCCTGCAGCACAGCTTCTTCCGGAAGCACGCTGGAGTCATTCAGCCTTTGCCTACAATGGAGAGCTGTACATATTTGGTGGTGCCACCTGGAGCTTCAATGATTTTTGGAAATTCAATCCAAAGACATTCTCTTGGAAGAAGGTTCAGCTCAGGGGGGATGGCCCGTGTACCAGGATGTCTTTTATGTGCTGTTGCATGGTGGGAGACCGCATCATCCTATTTGGAGGATACAGCACACCCGACGACCTGTTCATCTTGGATTTAAGTCCCTGCCTGAAGACATTGTGCAAGCTAGCGGTTATTAAGTACCGTATGGAGCAGTCGGGACTCCCTCACAACATCAGATGGGAACTGGCAGCCATGACTACCAACAGCAACAGAAAAAGGAACGTCCATCCATCCATCTTCAACCGCTTATCCGGAATCGGGTCACAGGGGTAATAGTTCCAGATGAGAATTCCAGACTTCCCTTTCCCGAGCAACATTAGCAACTTCCTCCTGGGGGATCCCGAGGAGTTCACAGGCCAGTTTGGAGATAATCCCCCCATCTGATCCTTGGTCTGCCACATGGTCTCGTCCCAGTGGGACGCATATCGAATACCTCCCTAGTGAGACGCTCGTAAGGTATCCATACTAGAACCACCTAAGCTGGCTCCTTTTGAAGTCACAGAGCAGAGGTTGCATGTACTCGGAGTCTCACAGATGACTGTACTTCTCACCCTATCTAAGGGAGAGGCGGGCCACCCGTCTGAGAACTCATTTCAGCCGATTGTATCTGCAATCTTATTCTTTCGGCCATGACCCTTGACCCACACTGGGCACACTTGGTTGGCTCAGTTCTTTTTTCGTCACACAACAGTGCGGTACAGAGACTGCAATACCACTCCTGCTGCTCCGATTCACCGGCTGATCTCCTGCTCAGTCCTCCCCTTACTTGTGAACCAGACCCCGAGATACTTAAACTCCTTAGCCCGGGGCAAAGTCTTGTTCCCTACCCGGAGATCACAATCCATCAGTTTCCTGCTCATGACCTCAGATTTGGAGATGCCGATCCTCATCCCAGCTGCCGCATACTCGACCACGAACCGATCCAATGGGAGTTGAGGGTCTCGCACTGATGGATCCATCAGGACCACACCATCCGAAAAAAGCAGTGAACAACACAATAAATACATATATTAAATATACAATTACATGATAACCAGTGGACCTACGAATCCACATGGGAACGGCGTGGCTCAGATGCGGAACTCGGACATCACATGACCAGTCTGTGACGTCAGTCACCTATGACATTGGTTTAGTACTACCTAAGAAAATATATGGCTCTCCATGTACCACCATAATAAATAACATGTATTATTATTTATTTAGTTAGTTAGTTATTTAGTTAAAATACAGGAGTGTATACCTGCCCTTTTTGTTCCATTCCCAAGCCAATAATACTGCTGCTCTGACAGAGCTCTGTCTAATCACTAATCAGCGCAACTGATGATATTTATAATGTGATTAATCCGTTCTCAAATCTTCTATTAACTGCTAGGTGTGCTGTCATGCCCATTTCAGCACGGCTGGATAGCCTATTTCAACCGATTGCTTGGTCAGAAGAACTAGACCTACTAGGTCTGTAGTAATATAAATATTTCATTCCACTTTTGTCTTTTTTCTCCTTTTTTGGGCGACTCCTCTGTGTAGCACCAGAGGAGCACTCAAGTACCACTAGTGGTTGGGAACCTCTGACCTATGACATTAGCCGTCTATGAAGTAGGCTCCAAATTTGGCCTGGGTTTCAGTTAGATTATAGCCCTATATTGACTTCTATTATTACTTGCGCGAGCAGAGCGCAAGTAGTATACTGTTTTCGGCTGCATATGTCCGTGACTCCCTCGGCCAATCAGTGATTGTGTATTGTCTTTGGTGGCGTGGCTCGGCCAATCCAATCAGGGATTGTGTATTTTTGGTGGCGTCGCTCGGCCAATCAGAGCGTAAGTTGGCAGCTTGCAGCGTATGTCGGTGGCCCCTCGACTAATTGGATTGGGTCTGTGTGTTGGCGGCCAATCAGGGATTGGGTGATGACGTAACTATGTATGTTTATCTAAAATGGACATATGTGGATGATGTAACAAATTTGAGTTTCAAAGTTATATAGCGAACTTAAAATATAACTTAAAAAGTCCATGGATGATAGTGTCCATTTCCCGTTTCTATTTACCTATTTAAGTAGGCCATTAATGGCCAACTTGTGTGCAAAGCGAAAGCGCAAGTTGGCAGCTTGACAGAGTGCATTTCTAGTTATAAATATTATTAAAGTAAAATATTTCCAAAAATATAAAACATTTAGTGCAGTTACATCTGTAGATTCACTCCAGACTATTAAAATGTGGCTGTATCGAGATATTTCTTTAAAATGTGTCACAGTCTGTGACTTGTTCTGTATATCCCGGTTGTATTTTCCTGGTTTTTAGTTAGTGTTTTACTGCTTTTTTGTTTTCCTGTGATTTTGAAGTATTTTCCTGTTGCTCAGTTGCGGTTTACTTTTACTTTACACCTTTGTACTGTAGTATTGTTTTGTGCCTTCCTGTCTGCCCCTGTAGTTCTGTGCCTGACTTGTCTACTGATTAGTCTGTTTTCCACCTGTGTCCCCCAGCCTTTCCCAGTGTTGATTGTCAGTTGAGTTCACCTGTGTCTAATTAGCCCTTGTCTATTTATATGCCCTTGTGTTTTCAGTGCTCTGTTGAGTCGTTGTATGTAGTCACTGTGTCCAGTCCTGTTTTGGAATCCTAGAGCTTGGAGTGATGGTGTCCCAGTATTAGTTTGCTAGTGTTTCCTCGTGCCTGTTCCTTGCTCAGATTCAGATGCAAGGGGTTTTACTAACAAGGCAGGGATGTTGCCCTTGCATCTGAATCCTGTTTCCGCTTCAACTGTCTGAGCTTTGGGTCCTACACTTCTCTGCCTTGCAGTATTATTTATTCGTTTTTTGTTTTAGCTGGTGAATGTTACAGGAGTGCATAGGGTGTGTGATATATTATGACATTAAAGCTTACCATTTAGTTCAGGGAATCAGAGCCCACACATCTGACCACTTAACACGGCAGCTGGGTGGACCCGTGTGCATTTATGGGGATTGTGATGCCCCACACATATAGACACACAGTATGTGTAGTGGTTGGGGAGCACCTGCCTAATTGTCTCCCTAGTCCCTATAGGTGAGCCTGAGTGGGGCACTCCATCTTGATTGCTCATTGGAGAGCACCTGGGCCCGGTGCCTCCAGTGAGCTATAAAAGCAATGTCCCTGCCGTTCACACAGAGATATCCAGAGGAGGCAGACCTGCTGTCTGTGGCTGTGTCTCCACTTCTTGCTTGCCTCCATGTTCTAACCTCTGTAGTTATGGTTGCCTTATTCTTTCCATCCACACATGCACCACACCATGTTCCACACATCCATCACCACCACACCACTGATTACTGACTCCACACCTCATAGGATCCGTTGCCTTGTTATGTTGCCCTTAATTCAGTTATAATGTCTAGGCCTATTTTATAATAAACACAGTTCTTACACTGTTGCTTCGTCTCCTGCCTCCCAATGTTTGTCATGGCCAAGAGCCAACCACGACACCAACGGACTGACATGCGGAAACAATGGTCGAACATGCACTGCTCCTGTGCTTGCAGTTAGGGTTAGTTTATTTATTTATTATAATGATGAAGCAATCAACAGGGCTCTAGCTTGAATCAATGAAAACTCATTTCGTTCAAGGTTATAAAGACATAAGAAATATCTTATTTTATCATTAAAATAAAATCTTTCTTTGCCAATTATTTGAGTGCCCACTTGGTTCCTTTTGTACACTTAAGAGATCTGTAAGGGTCCATTTGGAAACCCCTCAGGCAACTCTGAGGGTCTATGGAGCCAGTGGCGTGCACAGACATTTAGAGGGGCAGGTGCTCGAGTGAAAAAAAGGGCACCTTGTGCAGCGCATTTTGGGGCGGGAACCCATTTTGGTGCTTTTATGCTTTAGCTATTGAAAAATAGCAGATCTACAAGCTCATAGCGCGCCACCGAGTGGCGCGCTACGAGCTTGTAGGTCTGCTATTTATTTTTTTATCAAAGAACCACTGACATAGAAACATAGCTTTAGATTGTGGGGGGCTAAATAATATAGTAGAAGCGTTTTTTATTATCAAGATTTGATCAATGTCACTGCATGGTCCACACACTAAAAATTAGGGGAAAAAAGAAAACTTTTCTTTTTTTTCTCTTTTTTTTTGAGCACATTGCCAAAAGGGCAGGGGGTGCTCTAGCACCCCCTAGTGTCTATCTGTGCACGCCACTGTATGGATCCCTCTTTGGGAACCTGCTTGAGCTGTTGTGCTGTAGGCACTTTGTAACAGTTTTTTTGAAAAGCACTTTACAAAATGAACTTTATTAAATGCATTATTAACTCCACCACAGCAAACTGAAGATGAAAACATTTTGCGATGATTTGAACGTAGCTGGGTTGCATGTGTGCGGGTACGGACGTTTATTAGTGGTCAAGCCCAAAGAAAAAATCTGCCAAGCTCACACTCATTCGTCAAAAGACCTCTGACCTTTACATCTCCCGGTGAGTAAATTGTTATGATTTGCTCGATCCACTTTTCGGCCTTTGTTTGCCCACGTCAAAGAAATCGCATTTCCATACATGCGAATGGAATCTGACTCTGGTTACACACAAAGCTGGAAAATATACCTCTCAGGGGTCATGTACACGGACAAATGTGTCTGTGTCAAATTTAATATCTTTTGTTTTTGATTATGATGTTCTTATTTTGGTCATAAAATCGAATCACTGAATGTCAGTCTCCAGGTTCTTTTCAGAATATGTACGACACAGAATAACTATAGCTCATTAGCACCTAGCACAGTGATTCTTCACAGTGATTTTTATTTTCAAGGACCCCCATAACTCTCAAATTTGTTTGTTTTATTTCATGTCATTTGAGGCTATAGCTCTTTATATGTTTCTGGTATTATTATTGTTGTAATTTAGACAAAAATGTGATACCTCTGCTTTTGTTTTTTTTTCTTCTGCCAAACCTCCTAAGGAACTGGCCAGCTGCAAAGGTGATAATTGCGACCATAGGTCACAGATTACTATGAAAACCTGAAAAACCTGTCAGTGACTCCGTCAGTGACTCATATATCTCACACCACCATATATGTTCATCAGTCCATCACACCCCGTGACACGTCGCGCTCCATATATAGCCGTCTCCATATATGAAGATCACGACACTGACCTCATCAAACCCTGGATAGCCATACATGGAGAAGACTGGATCATCACTTAGATCTGCATATATGGAATCGGCCAGCAACTCTACATCTGACCTCAAACCCTTAGATCTCCATATATGGAACTGTCCTGTTCTGACATTCCATATTATATTGATTCTTCCCCACCCGTCCTTCTTCTTCGATGTCTCCCTTTTGACTGATACCTGTCCAAACTAGAGTTCTCAACAGGCCCCGAAAACGTAAGGCCCGACCCTACCTGGGCCCAAAAACCCTGCACATTCAAGACACTGCATGCCCCCCGCTGCCACCCTTAGATCTCCATATATGGAGCTGAACTGTTCTGACATTCCATTATGTTGGTCTGACCTCCTCAAATCCTGTACACTCAAGACACGCTCCTCCATATACGTATGGGCAGTACAGAATTCATTCCATATGTTGATCTGACCCCCCCATCCCAAAGCGCCAGCACTCGCCCAGCAGTCTGCCGTCACCCATCTTCTTAAAATCAGACGTAGCCTACTAATAATAAACCAATATTTAGGGCAGTTGCGATCCAGTCCCCCCAAGTTGAACCCAGGAACAAGACAACAACAACAACAAAGCAGTAGTTGAAGTGACCGTGGCATGACCCTCGCCCTGACCACAACCTGCCCTGCCCTGTTTGTGTTGTTGCATAACCACCCAGGAAAGGGGGGTGGGGGGGGGGGGGTCCGGTCATCACAAGCTAAGCCGTACCATCTCCTGTACTCTCCTGTGATCCCCGTTCCACTGGTCCCGTGCAGGGGTCTCGGTCCCCGGCCAGAGAAAACAGAGCCGTATGAGCTGATAGGAGCCCAGGAAATGAGCTCTGTAGAAGGCCCAGGGTTGGCTTTGTTGAGTGGGATACATGGGGCGGGGGGGGGGGGGGGTCTGGTCATTCATTTGTATGTCCAGTTGTAAGGTCGATAATTCAAACAATTTCAGTTTCATGCTAATAAATGTTCTTAATTAAGAATGTATGTTAGCCACAACCCGGCACAGCTATTTTCTTTAATATTAATTATTTTTATTTTTATTTTAAAATAGCAGATCTACGCGCTCGCAAGTTCGCAACGCGTTGTGAGCTTGTAGATTGGCTATTGTCGATATTTGGGGTGGAGGCAAATATTAAAGGAGGGGACAAATAAAATACACACACACCCATGGGGGACCCTATAGGGGATTATAGGAGTATTTTCTATCAATTACTCACCCTATGAACCTTGAATTCATGGAGATTTTTTTTGTTTTGTTTTGTTTTTGTCACATTCCTAAGCCAATAATTTGATGACCGGAGGAGACTCAATTGAGACTTCTATACTGACCGATGTTCTGTTTCTGCTGAACATTGACAATATGATATGCTACTGTAGCCTATATATCTTTTCATGAATTATTCCTGATAAACAAAGTGCAATGTCATTGGAGCAGTATAGACAAATCCACAGAGGGTTGCCTGGGTGCGGCCATTACTGAGGTGTACCATTAAGCACAGCAGCACTGATTAGCCACACCTGGCCTATACGGAGCACCTGCTCCATGGATTACACCTCAGTAATGGCCGCGCCAAGGGCACCCCTCTATGGATTTGTCTATAGGCTACCTGTAGGGTGTATTTAAAACAAATGAGAAAGAATGAAAAGAAAAAACGCATCTCTGCTGAGCCATGGGAAACATTATAGATTCAAATTATTTTATTTAAGATCTTCACATGTATGTAGCTGAACAGTACATCTGCCTGTAAGTGAATCTACATGTAAAAGTCAACACTCTGCATCAGTCAGCATTAAACAAGCAACCATGCTTCCTGGCTCCCAGTGAACCTTTCAAAATAAAAGTTACAAATGACTGTTCCAAAATCACTGCAGGGGAGCTTTTACTTTGAAGGGGAGAAATTATACAGGAAGTGCAAAAGGGCTCACTAAATTGACATGACATACTAGGGATTCTAATTAGAGGTGAACAAATAAAGAAAACATAAAACTGGCTCCAACACTACTGTTTTGGTAGTATGCCAAAAGCATCTCTGATCTCTCTGTCGCTCCTCGGCCATGGAATATTGGCTGTTTGTGTTTGGTTATTGGGTGTTTCTTGTCTGTTATTGTTTTTCCTTTAGTCATTTTACTTGTTAGTTTCTGTAGCTCTGTGTCTCTGTATTTAGTGTTTAGGTCTTGTAGTTCTAGTCTGGAATTGCTGCAGGTGTTTTGGATCTTATTGTGTTTGTGTAGTAGTGCATGTTTTTGTGCTTCTTGTGTCTACCCAGCTTGTTTGCGGTTACCTGTCTGATCCTGATTATGTGTCATGTTTGCCCCTAGCCCCTGCGTGTCTCAAAGTGAGGTCCGGGGCCCCTCTGGGTTCCCTGTGGGCGTTCTCAAACTCTTTTGAATTTTCTTTTTTACTTCAAGGACCCCCATAACTCTGAGAGCGTACAAATGGAACGAGGGGTCTAAAGCTGGTATTTTCTGCGTGGAGTGTGTTTGTTTCGTCCCCTCCATTCCAACACACACACACACAAACACGCACGTGCGCACGCACACACTCAGTTGCCTCCACGTCTGTTTACACCCTGCAGTGTCAACACTGCGCAGTAACCACGGCAACGTGCTACAGCAGGGTTGCTTCAGCCACCGTTTTACAGCTGTTGTAAAGAGCTGCTTTTTACGCGCAGATTTCTTTCTTTTTCATTTTTACGGTAAAGGGGGGTCAGGAAAGGACCTGTGACTTTGAAGTCCCAGCCAACAGTGTCAGAGTGGAACCTGCCTTTGATGTGGTCTGGGCTGTGGGGGCAACTAATAACGTATTGTGTGTTGCTGTGCAGGTGTTCAAAATAAAAGCTTTGCCGTACAAATTGCTGCCCGATTAGTGGGAACAAATCTGTTAACCGTGTTATAGTAAAACCTATATGCTTTGTTGTAAAGGAAATAGCAGAAAATATTTGTGCTATTTTAGAACATTTTGAAAATAAATATATATATTTTGGACATTTTGGGGACATTTAAAGTATTGTATTGTGTGGTGGAGAGGATTTTAGGCTGTCACATCACGACGCATTGTGAACTTGTAGATCGGCAATTTTCAAAAAAAAATATACGGTACATAGGGGAGGATGGGGGAAGATGAACCACTTTTTACTTAAGTTGTCCTGGAAGCAAGGCAAAATGAGATGGCAGTCAAATCTAATGATCTACAAATATTTCAGGATGTCCTCTATCAATTGAAATGATGAGTAAGCAGCTATGACAAAGGGCCATGAAAATATGACCTTTTCAAAAAAAAAAAAAAAAGTGGCTCAATTTGCCCCAGGTAAGGGGTAAGTTGATCCAAAATTGAACCACATGATATTTTAATGTAAAGAGCTTAAACTTGAACAGATAATGTATTCACGTATTGAAAATAATTTAATAACAGTTTTCCCTTTTGCAAATAGTCTTATTTATCTGTTTATTTATTATTTAAACAATATAAAGACAATTAAATAAAGTTTGTTATTCAGAACCTTATAATATTTGCAATATTGTTAATACAATATAGCAAATTTGCAAACATTTGCAAACATCCAAATTAAAGGTCATTCAGTATAATTTGAGTAGCTAATACTACAAAAATATGAATGGTGATTCACATTAAGAGAATTGGCTCAATTTACCCCAAGGAATTGGTTCAACTTGCCCCATGGCCACTTTTTGACAAAACATGGCTAGCTTAATGCTCCAGGCTAATGTTTAGCTAAATGATTCACATGGGTTTTATACATTGGTATATCACCAACATGCATGATATATAAGTTTAGACCTGGGTGCTTTTGCTTTAATATAAAAATGATTATTCCAGAAAAGTTTATTTTTTTACTTTGACCAGCAAAAAACACTTTTTTGTGTATAAATGTACTTTCCACTTTGTCCATGTGTCTCTCATCTTCACAGTCAGGTTGAAATGGTGGGTGTGTCCTGATTTTGAGGTCACATGACAACTCATGTGTGTAGTTTTAAAGATACAGGGGGTGGTTCAACTTACCCGACGGTTCATCTTCCCCCATCCTCCCCTACGTTTGAAAACTTGTGCAATATGGGACATTCTGCATAATGAGAACATTTTGAATTCCAGACTTTAACTTGTAACAGAGTATTTCTACATTGCGGCATACTATTGATACTTACGTACATACACTTAAGTAAAAGACGTGAGTACCTTTTCCTTTTCCACCACTGTTTTTCTACGGCCATGTATTTGCTGGGTAAGGTCTGACAAACAAGCCCAGGATGCCGTGAAGGTGTGGAAGACGGTCTCTCACTCCTTCTAAAAGAAAACCTGCTGGAAGCAGATCAAAGTCACCGTCTGTCTTCTGTCAGTCCTGATGGCTGGGAGAGATCAGAGGCCAGAACATGCACACACACGCACGCGTCGCACACGCACACACACACACACACACACGCACACACACACGCACACACACACTCACACACACACACACACCACACACACACACACACACACACCAAACACACAGTACGGTATGCACACATGCAAGCATGCACGATCACAGACATGTGCCACTAGGCTCTTTACACACACACACACGGACAGTGCAGATACAAATGCACTCTCATGCCATTTACCCTGGCTGCAAACATATGCATACGCACATGATGTGCAAACACTTTGCAGATGTACGCGAAGAGACACAAGCGCGATAAAACCTGCATGCATGCATGCACACAAACACACACACACACACACACACACACTCTATGGGCTCTGAGATCAAAGGCCAACATCAATCCAGCGTGTCTGCCTGCGCTGTGTTTCGTCTGTGTAAAAGTACAGTGGGGAGGGGGTGCGGGGGCAGCCACTACCTGTCCCAGTGGTGGAAGAAGTACTACAATCTTTTGATTAGTCTGGTATTCATAATTTACTAAAACAGAAATCCCACTAACTTTGGGTCACGGGCAAACATTCAATTTCTCTTTTGGGTCTTGAGCTAAAAAGGTTTGGGAGTTCCACTGGGTTAGAGATGAACACTGAGGGATGTACTGAGCACCTGGCCCTGACCGGAGAGATGTACTGAGCACCTGGCCCTGACCGGAGAGATGTACTGAGCACCTGGCCCTAACCGGAGAGATGTACTGAGCACCTGGCCCTGACCGGAGAGATGTACTGAGCACCTGGCCCTGACCGGAGAGATGTACTGAGCACCTGGCCCTAACCGGAGAGATGTACTGAGCACCTGCTCACCACCATGCGTTCCAAAGGGTCCAATGTAGTCATTATTTGGTCACAAGCTCTTGGTAATACTTTCTAATTGGTTCAAACCCACAGACACACACTTTCTGTTTTACTTTCAAACATTCTCAGCAATAGCAACGAGATCTACTTAAGCTCACAAAACGTCACCATGCGACGCGATGTGAGCTTGTATAGGTCGGTTACTTTTGGCTACTTAGTACTTATGTATGACACTATCGTACGACAAAAAAGGGCATTAATTTACGAAAAACAAAACAAAACTTTGAAATACGGAGATAGGAGGTTTCTGGTCGACCGTGTCGATTTGATCTCCACCTCTTTTCGTTCTCCGCGCGCCAAGGACCACAGGGGTATCGTGGAGTGACCCTGGTGCAATGAATAATTGAGGAGGTTTGAATTAGTTCTTATTGAACAATGCCAGTCTTTAGCAGCTTGTTGCACACCGAAGGAGAATGCACAGACGCTATATTGACTGTTTAGTGAAGCCATTATTCCAGCGCTGCTGTGCAAGCCCACACTTGCCACCATTCGCTTGTTCTTTCATTCGCCATGGCTTTAACAGCGTCATGACTCATGGACTAAATAATTCAAGTTCCACATTACATTGGCACTCCGCAACTCTCTGGGTCTCAGTTTGACAGGGCCATCAACCCCCCCACACCCCCACCTTGATCGAACAACTCTGCTCACAGGGAAATGCAATAAACCCGGCATGGGCAGCAAGGGCCTTCGTCTGAAGCAGTGGTTCTCAAACATTTTCATGTCAAGGACCCACAACCTTGCAAACAAACAGGACATTTATTTTTATACAGTATCAACGGTAAAGTATCAGATCTGTAACGCAACGTGGAATGTTTCACAAGTGTTTATTAATCAGACTAATCGATTTAGTCGATTAGAGCTAAGCAGCAGTGGTTGCGAAGCAGGCAGTAAGATATATAAGACAGAGTTACGACAACTCCGTTCACTTCATGGGGCCAGTCCAATCCAGTTCTAACTTCTATTGGCGAATAGGGACACCGGAAGACAACCGGGCTGTTTACTGCCCCCTCAATGTCGCAACTCTGTCTATACTCTATGGCTCTGTGAAAAGCCGTATTTAAAGGAAGCGCTCTGTTAAGAGCTCTGATTGGAGTATGAAAGTGTGACGCAATGACCAGCACAGCTGTGAATTGGAAGTTAGGCTGATTGATGCAATCAGCTGACTGACAGCCGATTACAGCTGAGGCTTGCAAGACTCCCGTGTCCTGCATGAACTAACGCTACGGTAAATAAATGGTAAATAGAGCATCTATATAGCTCTTTTATCCAATGCACTCTAGATGGTGCATTACATTCACCCATTCACTCACACATTCATACATAATAATAAACTATTCAATCAATAAATAAATCGAACCGTGCAAGGCACCATCCTACACATCGGGAGCAATTCTGGGCTTAGAGTCTTGCTCAAGGACACTTCAACACTAACTCTGGGTGAGCCCGGAATTCAACTGCCCTTGAGCTACTTTCGTATGCTTCATAGCTATCGTGTTAAATTTAATTGATTAGTTTAACTATAAATTGCAATGTATAGTACCGGTAGTATATTTTGTATAGCATTGTATCGTGTGAATGTGATTGTAGACTGTACTTCCATCCTCATCCGTGGTGTAGGCTTACAGTCAAGTTATGAAATTGCATATTTCTCTTCCTTTCTATTACGTCAAATGCCAACCAGATTATGAAAACAAGCGGACATCAAAGGGATTTCTGCGGTGTGGTCGGCCCGGTCATCTCTCTCTGTACTCTAAGAGGTCACACAAACTGCCGGTCGCAGTTGTTTCATCTCTCTTTCCTCCCTCACGCCACACATTTCCCAATTTCCTTTCCTTTGGGTAACCTGGGGCGGCCTTGGCCTGCCGGAGCCACGCACACAGCGCAGTTCACCGCTAGGCGCTAGCTCTCAGTCAGAACAACGCAACTTACGCAAGAGTCAGGATTCAGGAGAGCTTGGTGGAAGTGGTCAGTGTTGCCATGTCTGCTTGTGTAAGCGAGTAGGCTGTTTTTCTGTAAAGTCGCTTGTACATTTTGGTAGTTACGTTTTCAAGTTACAACCTATTTACAAATAGCCCTGGCATTTGTGGTCTGCACCGGCCCAAAGACATTATGACATAAGACATTTTCTTTTGTTTTGGCTCAGCCGTGGACCCATGACTACCCAGCCCTTCTGGTATCCGCCAGAATTTGCAGTCGTGACTGCATGTGTAACACGGGCCGGGGTGAAATCAAATCACACCCCCAACAGTACAATAGTACAATAGTAGCATGCTTCCGGTCGAACTAGAAGAACGTCCTGACATCTCCATAGCTTGTCGTTTGAAGAATAGTGAAAGGAGCTGATCTACAAGCTCACAATGCGTTGATATCTGACGAGTTGTGAGCTTGTACTGATTTTGTAACTATTTTTCAAAAATACAAATGAATGTGTGTGTGTGTGTGTGTGTGTGTGTGTGTGTGTGTGTGTGTGTGTGTGTGTGTGTGTGTGTGTGTGTGTGTGTGTGTGTGTGTGTGTGTGTGCGCAAGCTACGTATCATATATGCAAGCTTGTGGATGTGCTTATTTTGATACATTTGTGTGACGCTGTAGTATGATCAAGTAGGGAATTAACCGATTCCATGACTCTATTGACTCAATAGAATGCACGAAAAAGGCCCCTAAGAAGACCCCGTGATTTGCCACTGTGAAGTAGACATCAGCCATTTTCGAGCCAACGTGGGTCCCCTTCGCTAGCGTAAGAAACGCTAAAATGCTATAACCAGGAGGTCGCGGTAATATTTAATTGAGCTCAGAACTAACATCGTCCCTCAACCTCATATCCCCTCAATCTGAGCCTCAATTCCGAGAAAAAGTAATGTATGTGGAGGAGTTCTTGGATTTTGATGACGTCAGACCGTGGAAGCAAGATATTGCAGAGCGACAGGAAGCATAAAAGAAGCTAAAATATGGTAAATATATTAGTATATTTCTGGATTATATGAATAGACATCAACAAAAGATGAGAATGAGAATGAGAAAGTGTGCCACAGCCGAGCATTCAGTGATTTGGGTGATTTGGAAAACCCCCAGGTCCTCCCCGGTAACAAGATGTGCACAACTGCACATGCACATGCTCTACCGTGGGGGGGACGCGCAACAGGCCAACATAACGTGCACCAAGGCCCGCCCCCACTCGATCATGATTGACGGAAGGCTCCTCTCTATCCTGATTGGATGACGGGCTGGGCGGCCTGGGCACCTAGCCAAAAACCTATGTTTTTTTTTACCTCAGGGGTTAACAGGGAACAGGGAGGCACTCCTTATATGGTCAGCACACTCTATAGTAGGGAGGATTATCTAAACAAAACAAAAAAAGTAAGTGATATTTGAATTGACTGAAATCACTGAATATACCTTTAAGCGCTACGAGATATCTTATTGGCATAGATTATGCTTTACTTGCTTTACTTATTTTATTATATTATTTATTATATTGATTTCAAAAATGCCTTTATTTTATTTTATTTCTGACCAAAATAGGGGTGCACGAGGTGAACTCGTGCCCCAGCTCTTCTTCAATTTGTCGGGCTTTATCGCCGTCGGCTGGGCACCCAGCTGGGTATAAAAGGGGAGGCCACACCACAGAGTGTTGCAGGTTTTAAGGAGTAAGGAGGAGCCCTGGCATCCCGGACGGTGGGGGTTCTGCAGTGGCTGAATGAAAGCACATGGCGACACATCTGGCTTGCCCCAGTCCTGGGCACGTGTTGGTGTTGTCCTGAAGAAACACCTCAGCATCCAACTTTGTTTCCCCCCGACTTTCCGCCTTTTTTCACTGTATACCGGTAAAAACTAAGCTATGATGACTGAGACTAATTAAGACAACAAATAAAAGCTAGGCTAAAATGTTAGGGAGCGACTAGTGGAGAAGAGATCCAGTAGAAGTCATTTTATGTTTGGTTGTGTACAGGTGCCACACTCAATGTTGTGAGCTTGTAGATCTGCTATTTTTGGCCCAAGCAGGCCTCCCCACCCCACCTCTTCTTACTGGCCCTATTCACTAAAATGTATTTTGGCGGGCCTTGACAGCGTTGTAATGGCTGATTTTACACTTGGTTGCTTGCTGAAAATAGCTGATCTACAGGCTGTGACCTTGTAGATCTGCTATTTTCAGAGTGCAACCACACATGAAATGACTTGTCTTTTAGTTCTACTGGATCTCTCCTCCACTAGTCCCTCCCTAACATTTTAGTCTAGTTTTTATTTGTTGACTAAATTGTCAATATTTATAGTCTTATAGTCGACATTTTTTGCCGTATAGGCCTATAGTATTAGTCGACGAAATCAACATTGGTTGTAACTTGTATTTCATTTAGCAAAATAAAAACCAATCAACCAACGTGGGATTACATTCACACACAACTCTCCGCTGCAAACCCTCCTTGTGTTGTGCACTGGGTAACCCTGACGGTGTCCTCATGGTCACCCCCTGGCCACAGCCGGGCCATGTGTTCCACAGCTGAGCTTTACTGGCAGTGGGGAAACCACTACAAAGCTGGGAGGGAGAAAAAAAAGATTGACAGCAACCCGGCCGGCCGCAAAGCGCTTCGCGCATGGATATTCGTACGCGCCCCTGCTGTGCGCGCCGCGTGCACACGCTCTCGGACGTGCGCGCACACACACAGACATGCATGGGGTTGGACTTTTGAGAGCGTTCAACTTCACATACGAGCACCGGCCAGGCCTTGACATGGACTTTTGTGGCCTTTTGAGAATACAAAAAGGCACTTTCACTCACAAAAGGGGGAAAAAGGCGAAACTGGCACACAGGCTAAAAGGAGTACTCAGATTTTGGGGTTGAGACGTTCCATTTTTAAGGACTCGGGGGAAACAAAGAGCTTTAGGTTGTCTGGGCAAGACAAATGTAAAAGACCACTTATGTGCTGAGAGAGAAAATCAAAATCTTGTGTGTGTGTGTGTGTGTGTGTGTGTGTGTGTGTGTGTGTGTGTGTGTGTGTGTGTGTGTGTGTGTGTGTGTCATGTGTGTGTGTGTGTGTGTGTGTGTGTGTGTGTGTGTGTGTGTGTGTGTGTGTGTGTGTGTGTGTGTGTGTGTGTGTGTGTGTGTGTGTGTGTGTGTGTGTGTGTGTGTGTGTGTGTGTGTGTGTGTGTGTGTGTGTGTGTGTGTGTGTGTGTGTGTGTGTGTGTGTGTGTGAGTGTGGTGTGGTGTACTTGTAACTATAGCCTACTTGTGAATGTGAAGGCCAAATGTCCCTGCAAGTGTAGTAGAAAAATGGACATTGTAAGACAATTTCCCTGGCCCTCACAAGAGGAATGTTAGTTTTTTGATTGGAAAAGATTTTTATTATACAGTAGGTGTCGTGTCGAAAAAAAAGTGATCCAAGAACAGAGGCAACTCAGGTCCAGTTTAAATTTTCTAGAGGGTAAACAGCCAGGTCTAGAGAGGGTCTAAAGTCATTTTGCAGGGGCAAGGGTGAAAGGTGACATGGCGAGGGCCGCAACCAGTTGCAGCTCCCTATTTGTCTTTGAGATATAAGGGTGATCAGGCCGAGAGCCCGGGCAGAGGCTTTTGTGCTGGTTCTGGACAACCAGCTATTCGATGGACTCGACAGCGGGCACCGCACTCCCTGTGGTATAGGTGTGGAAACGCGTGTTGAATTTGAGGTCGGTGGGGCGAACGGTTCTTGAGTTACGTGGATTACAGACGTATGTGTACACACACAGAGACTTGGTGCATTTATAGATGGATGGATATGAGTTGTTTGAACTTTTAAGATGATGATGAACAAAGTGTGTCCCGTTATCAGTTCAATAATAAGGGTCACGGTCTTTTAGTTACGAAATAAGGAACCATGCCGATTGCGCCCTATATAGTCAGTTACATCACGAGTTCGTATTGACACCATGGTGACGACAGCTCAGTGTCACGACCACAAATAGAACGCTCGTAGCGGTTTCCCTTCTAACACAGCGCTGCTGGCAAAGTACCTGGACTCACACACACATACACGGAAACACACGTACCGGTATTTCAGGCACTTGAAATCAGCCTCTCCCCTTACACACACACACACACACAGAAAAATACGGGTCAGCTCCCGAAACCCGCATCAGCTTCTAGGTGAATGTAGATCACTCGTCTTTTTATAGAAAGATGGCGGCTGCGTGAGAAATAGCTGCTTTGATGCCCACGGCTGCTTGGAACCAGGAACGGGGACACTCCACTTTCAGCACCTCGCCGTGACACCCCGGAGCGGCCAGGAAACTATGCATGTGATCATTGTCACAGCAAGCCGCGGACCGCGTAGAATGCTGGAGTTACAGCATTCTGGAGGTACCATACATCTGTAATTATAGAATGCATCTTTATGGAACAGAACACTTACACATATGGGTCACGGAACCATTTTTAAGGGTCACGATTTTCTTTTCCTGTAAAACTTTAAAAAATTGCCTAATTCATATTCAACAGATTGTTTCTTTTTTTAAATAAAGACATTGCATACATTTTGAAACAAACAAGAGAATGCCATGAATAAAATAATAATAATAGTGAAAATAGTATACAACCTTGCGTTTTGCGCTACCTCAAAAGTTTCGGAACCACTGCTATAGAATGCTGGAAGTACATCTGCGGTGTTGCTGTCTGAAAATAGACGATCTACAAGCTTACAACGGGCGATTCAGTGCATGCGTGCGTACGTGTGTGCACACTGGGTTTGACCTGACTCAGACACGAAACATTTTCAGGCACATATTTTTTAATATATAACTTTACAGAGAAGGCCAAAGTCACTTATAATAAGCAGACATGGCAACATTGATTGATTGATTGATTTATTGATTGATTGATTGATTGATTGATTGATTGAAATATTTATTAACAGTTTGCAGAATTACAGTACATTTCAAGCACAAACTCAATACAAAGACTGTTAACTGTGAGTGGACGACCCAATTAAGCATTACACTTTTAATTGAACACAACACTTTTAATTGAACATGGTGGACCCTGTTTACAACAGGGTCCACCATGTTAAATTTTATAATTTTTTCATGAACAGAAATAGACATACAAGGACATACAGAAAGCAAAAAGACAAACAATTGAACATTACATTACATTATGTGTTGCCAACTCAACTAAAAACAGATCTAGAAATATAAGCATCTATGTATCATAAACATGAATATTTGTGTCAAGGATTCAAGGATCATATCTTTTGTTTACATTCAGAGAAAAATAACAAAAAACAAAGCAACAAAAATAAAATAAAAGCCAAACATTCTGGTTCCTAGCTCACCTGTTGTTCAGTTGTATAATCAAACCATTTTTCCCATTTGTTTTCAAAAGACTCTCTCTTCAATCTCAAATTAGCAGTCATTCTCTCCATGTCGAATATTTCTGAGACTATCTGGAACCATTCATCTATGGAAGGAGGATCTACCTGTAGCCATTTCCGAGTAATGGCTTTCTTCCCTGCAGCCAGAAAGATTTTCATCAGATATCTGTCACTTCCCATAATTTCATCTGTTAAATCTCCCAAATATAGCATCAAACAAGAATCTAATATTTGAAAGCCCAGAATCTCCTGTAATTTCTCTGTGACATTTTTCCAAAAGGTGAGAATTTCAGAGCAACCCCTACCTCTCCACAGTTTCTCCAACACAACTGGGATATTCCAAGCTGTTTTGATTTAAGTTTTGGAGTGATAAAAAAGCGGGAGGTGTTTTTCCAGCAGAATTCACGCCAGGTGTTGGAACTTGAAGTTGTGTGTTGTGTTCTGCAAATATTTAACCATTGTTCACTTGTGATTTGGACATTCAGTTCTTTCTCCCATTTCTCTTTGATGTAATCGGTTGTATGTTTTCTGGAGTCTGAAATACTTTTGTATAATTTTGATACTATTCTCTTTGTTCCTTTCGTATGAGCCTGAGCAATTAAATTAATACGTTTACTTTGATTCATTTGTGGTTCACGGTTCTGAATTTCTTGATTGAAATAGTGACGTAGTTGGAGATATCTAAAGAAATCTTCCTTTTCTAGATAATATGTATCTCTCAGTTTCGGAAAGCTCTGTAACCGGTTTTCTTCCATAAGCTTATGGTAGGATGTGATGTCATGATTGGAGAACCAAAACTTAAACCTCTGATCTAGTATTGCTGGCTTAAATGTCGTATCAAAGGCAACCCATCTCAGTATTTTTGATTGCTTTTCTATTTTTAGTTGTTTAGGGTCCACCATGTTCAATTCATCAAAACATTTAGAGACGTACAAATAGACACTTCTATATAGTTAAAGAACAGAACAGGAATTCATCGTAAAGGAAGCAAAAAGGGAAAAGAAACATATACAGTGAGGGGAAAAGGGGGGGGGGGGCGGTGGTGGGGGGGGATTCAGATTTTATGGGGGAAGGTTTTGAATTGCAGCCGTCCGTAGGTGCCCTTTGAGAGAGTTTTTGAAGGAGTCAAGGGATTCACATGTCTTAATGACTGTTGGTAGGGCGTTCCACATTTTGGTGGCATAGGAGCGAAAATAATTTAGTCCCTTGTTTGTGACGAATCTGGGTTGTACATGGTTTTGTTTTTTAATATATAACTTTACAGAGAAGGCCAAAGTCACTTATAATAAGCAGACATGGCAACATTGATTGATTGATTGATTGATTGATTGATTGATTGATTGAAATATTTATTAACAGTTTGCACTACACTCCCTCTGGTGTTGTGGGTGTGGACTTCGTTTACATTAAGGAAGTATTTAGACAGGTACATGGGTATCTTGGTGGTGTATCGAATCTTGTGGACCAGACCCATTGCAAGATGCTGTACTCTGTCGTCGACCCTAAGCCATCCCAGCCTGTCAAAGTGGGCAGGGGTGAGGTGGGTTCGGGGGGTGAGGCCAAGTAGGAGCCTGACCAGTTTCTTTTGGGAGGTCTGGAGCCTTGTTTTAAGGGCCTTTGAGGTGCTGTGGTACCAAGAGGTGCATGCATAGTCAAAGAAACCTTGTACGAGGGCTCCTGTTAAGGTCTTCAAGGTGTTTTTGTTGACCAGTGAGGAGATCCTGTAAAGGAATCTTGTTCTTTGATTGACTTTTTTGATTACGTTGGTGGCCATTTTATCACCAGAAAGATTGGCCTCCAGGATGGAACCTAGGTAGGTAATTTCATCTTTTCGTGTACAACATCATACATCTATCACCTGGGCCCCTTTCTCTCATAAGTCCTCTCTCTCTCTCTCTCTCTCTCTCTCTCTCTCACACACACACACACACACACACACACACACACACACGCACCATTTTTGTTCATATTTAACAAGAAAAAAAATAGTAGTTGCATAAACTTGGAAAACTCAAGTCAAGTGTTTCAAGATACAGATCACAGGTATACAGGAAGTACCAGTCCTCCATATATGGCGACTACCAATTATCGCAGACACTGAACAGAATTTTACCAATGCTTTAGGTCTTGGCTTGGGCATTCCTGCAATCTGCAGGCCTCTCAGAACTGATTTATGGACATTACCGAGGCTTCCAAATATGAATACAAGCACAAGCAGTTTACATTTATAACCAAGCTGTATAATAGCATCCTTAAGACATTGGTACTTAGCACCTTGGTAAGGAATGCCTCTTCCAGGCTGTGGTCAAATGTACTGTACACGCCACTTAAAAAATGGTCACTTCCTCATCAACAACAACAACAACATCTGGTGTATTAACTTCGACATCTGAAAAGGCATCGTTGTCATTATTTCGCATGAACATGACAATTGAAACACATTAGTGCTCATACATTTTGGCAGATGATGAAACATATGAACTTATGTCCTTAGCCAATAGGTCAACAATTCTGTCGTGCGCAGCCTAGCAGTGAGTGTATACATTCACTTTGAAGCCATTAAGATTATGTGACAAGGGGGCACGGTGGCACAGTCGGTAGTGTCGTCTCACAGCTAGAAGGTGACAGAGTTTTGGTAACTGGATTGTGGTCATGGTTCAGATAATGAGGAGGAAACGTATTAGGATAATACAGAGAGATATCCTTGCCAACGGCATACTTTTTGAATATTGTATGAGATACGGTATTATCTGCATCAGGAAGGCAAGCTATAGTTTTCCTTGTAGTTTTCAGTGTTGTTGTTTTTTGCTGTTGTAACGTTACAAGGTACATTGGCTGGTGATAAGATGTTCTTTATCAATGACAGTAGCCCTTACTGAGATCATACAGTTAATAATGTCTTCAGAAACTGCTACATTGTCCGAGTCAGGTTGAACCCAGTGTGCGCGAGCACACGCACACGCACGCACGCGCGCACACACACACACACACACACACACACACACACACACACACACACACACACACACACACACACACACACACACACACACACACACACCTTTTTTTTGTACACTGTACATATGTGGACCATGGTGACAATTCTTGATTCAAAAAAAGCTTCTAATATATTATTTATGCCCCAAAATCTATACATCCCACACTATTAAGGCAACCGGCCCGGTTCCACGCGCTGCACAAGGTGCCCTTTTTTTCACTTGAGCACCTGCCCCTCTAAATGTCTGCGCACGCCACTGCTTACTGGCCTACCGGCATGTGCACTTAAGCCTCTCCAACTGATCCAAAATGCCGCAATTTTCACATGTCTCCCCCCTTCTCCGCTCCCTCCATTGGGTCCCGGTCGCTGCCCGCACAGAATACAAAACTCTGATGCTGGCATTCAAAGCAACCAAAGGTATGGCTCCCCCATATCTTGCAAGTCTGATCGAACCCTACAAATCTTCCCGCGCACTCAGATCAGCCAATGCAGGGATGCTGGAAGTACCCTCACTAAAAACGCCGGGACAACAACGCTCCACACGTCCCAAACTCTTCTCCCTTCTGGCTCCAAAACTATGGAATGCACTTCCCATTACAAACAGAACTGCATCCTCACTCCCAATCTTCCGCCGTAGTCTGAAAACCCACCTTTTCAGACTCCATCATGGCCTGTAGCACTTGCCCTGGCCCCCTAGATAGCACTTTTGGGATGGCTGCCCCCACTGCAGTAACTCGCGAGTCTTGACCGTATCAATCTGGCTATTAAATCGACCTATGATAAATAGTTTCTTTACAGAAACGGCAGATTTTATAAACATCATCATCCGACATATTTTACCGCTTTTGTTTACATGCTAGTAGCACTCGTTGGCTGTATTTGTTTGGTTAGCAACCGGGTTAGCAATAGCCACATGATTGACAACAACGTCATCTGCTTTCTTACTATTCTGAACCAATCCCCGAAGACTGCTGCTTTGACAACGCCCATCCCAGAAACTGCTGCCGTGGGGAGGGCTTTCAGTCTGAATAATGTAGCCTGACACTCAGACTGAGTGTCAGGCTAGTATTGACCTGTATACTTTCCTTGAACTGTACCCATTCTGCAAGTTTAACATTTTCAATCAATCATTCAATCAGAGACAGAAAGAAAGAGAAAGAGAGAGACAAATAGACAGAGAGAAACAGAGAACGAGATACACTAGACAGAGATCACTGTGTAGAGTCCGTGCGTGCGTGCGTGCGATTACATCTCTGGTTTGCCTCCTCTCCGGCCGGCGCAGACAGGCCTGTACTGGCCTGGCTTCCAACCGCCTTAGAGAGCTTGTGTGGAAGTCCAAACGGCTGACATCACCCCAGAGGAAGCTGATTACAAGGTGAGACACAGGTTAGAGCAACATACCGAATGGCAGCCTCCCCCCCTCTCCCCCCCCCCCCCCCCTCCACACACACACACACACACACACACACACACACACACACACACACACACACAAACATCACAAACTCAGGCCCAAAAGCCTGCCGGGCTTCTCCCAGAAGAAAGTGTCGTTGCAGGAAATACTTCAGGGTCTCAAAATTCTAAAGCAAATAAAAAGAAAACCTCATGATAGCAGGGGGTTATTCCCACCTGGTCACATTCACAGTGAAATGGTTTACCCTCTAATGATGCCCCTGCGGACCCCAACCGTTTACCCACATGAAATATCGCTCTTAATTGGATGCAGTTATTGTGTCATCGAGTGACCACGAACGTTCACTTGGGTTCTGCTAATGTTGTGTATGCCTATAACCCGCCGTGAAATCCTAAGTGTTAATTTGTCCATTTGTGATTCTGAGAGTGTACACTTCGCTTTCATTTGTACACTCTCAGTTACATCTTTTTTATTAGCCTAATTGTCAAATAATTGCAATATCTGCCTCTGAGATGTAGTGCATAAGTTTAAAAAACCTTAGGTTTTAGAAGGCCTCTTAAGCCATGATCACATGGTATGGAGCACAGATTCATAAATAGTATATACAATCAAAAGTATACAATAAAATACACAGTATACATACAGACATCAAAAGGCTTTCACTATTTAAACAATGGAAGAACATTTTTCTGAAAAGCACACACTTACTTTTTTTCAGATTTCAGTAATGAAATTAATTTGAACATAGATGGGTGGTTGATAAAGTAAATTGGCAGGTATTTTTGCCTAAAGTTCAGAATGCTAGTATTTACATTCCAGCATAACATGATACTCATCTCCAACTCTGTCTTCATTACATAGATTCCAAATAGGCCTACTTCTTTCCAGTCCTTTATATCTGCCAATGACCATTGGGATTCTTATGTTGTTTAACCTAAAGTTACAAATAGCCTTAGATAGCCTACTTATGGTTTTCGCATAAAAGGTATTTTTCTAATTTGAACTCTTGTTTGTATTCAAGTAATTCAACATAGATGTCACATGATGTCATACTATTAAGTTCACTTTGCCACTTTTGCAAAAACAGATTTTCAACCTTTGTTGGACAGTTCGCTTCAACCAGTCAATGTTATTACATTTCTGGGCCAACCAAATGTAAGACATGCCAGTCGTCCAGTATTCTTCATGTGCAACCCAAGGTGACACACACCTGTGTTAAACAGGTTACGCAGACAGTCGTACATTATTCGGCTCAGTTTACTCTCTTTTCCTTCGATCAACCGGATCGAAAGTCTCTTTTTAACGGAGATACAAATTGCATAGGCGTACATCCCCAGTTCACCATTCAGATGAGGGATCCGCAGGCAAATACGTTTAACAGTGTTAAATGTTCTAAAACATGCAATCAAGTAGCTTAAATCTAAATTAGGTAAAAACTATTAGATTACATACTGTAATCGTATATACACATACAGGTACAGTTAGCTTGCTCCCTTTCTCACACCCCTACCCCACCCTTGACTGGTTTCAGGGACTGTTTCAGGTATGAAGGGCAGTTGAAGTGGACGCATTTAAAAAGGAATAGGTACAGTGGTGTTGTCTTCTAGCCTTAGGCTGCAGCCAGTCAAGTGAGCTGTACAATTGGCAGTGGTGGGTTCGGTATGGGCATCTAAGGACAAATCTGCACAGGGAGTTGCATAGTATACGTTATGTGGCTTGAGGTGAGTATCAGTGGTGTTTTGATATACAATGTCGGCATAGTCTACAATGGGGAGTAATACTATTCTTTTCCTCACTTCAAAGGAGAAACAGTTGATGGATGGGTAGAGTGAGCACAGGCTGCCATAGGTTTTTTTAACGGTTAGATCAATATGGTGTTTAAAATACCGGTAATTAAAGTTCCGGATCCATCGTGACACCGAGATATTTAAATGAGTCCACTTTTCCAAGGTAAGAACCGTCGTCAAAGTTATTAAATAAGTCGGAGGAGCTTTGGACATTGCGTGAGTGGAAAACATGCTACAGGACTTCCTCATATTCAATAACAGTTTATTCTTTTTTTTGCCATTTTTGGACCAGGTTAAAGTCAGACTGTAAAAGGTGTTGAATTTGGTGAATGTTTTTATCAGAGGCATAAATAACTGTATCATCAGCATAGAGCTGGACTTGACAGTGGGAACAGACATCCGGTAAGTCGTTAATAAATATTGTGAATAGAAGTGACCCCAATATGGAACCCTGGGGTATACACCATTCTCAACAGTTAAAAAGTCTGACTGACTCAAAACACCTCTTCAATTATTGTAAACGGGGAAACTATGATAATCATGGTCTTACTGTACCTGCTAGGACCTGTCTAGCTCTGGTCCATAGCCCTAATGCCCCAACGGCAGCAAGGGCATTAGGGCTATACTATACTAGGACCTGTCCTGTCCTACAGTATGCTGAGCTTGACCTATATTATTCTGCAAGGCTACAGTGACATCTTGTGGCTGTAACCTGACATTTCCCAACAACACTTTAAAGTGCAAATAACATGCATTTTAAAACGGCTTTTAATATTTAATATCATATTGTCTATGTCCATCAAAATTATTTCTAATGGTTTGAGCCTCAATCACCACTCTGATATAACCAGCCCTTGTCATTTCTTTCTGGACTTTGAAAGCGGTTTTAGCTGCAATACCACAATGTCCTGAGGTGGTGGGGGTGCTGATATGCAGATTATTTAATATTTGAGTCATTATAATACTGATGCTAGATAAAACCAGGCTTGTTTCCATTCCATGCCAGCTTGGAAAATCAACAATTGTGGACATTGTAAACAAAGTGGAAATGCAAATTTGAAACTGAAAGACTGAAGAAGGAGGAATTATACAAAGTAGGGTGACATTGATGACATCACGATGAGACCAAAATCAGTTGAGCTGTTCCTGAGAGCAATTTCCATTAAAGCACCAATATGATATGAAAGCCTGATTGTTCAAAATTTGTTATTTGTGGGGATAGAAAACACAAAAGAAATTGAAAAAGTTAAATTTTATGTTATAGCTCCTTTAAAAAGGTGAATGTGAACGAAAATAAAAACCTGGGTACGAGGCTATAAAATATGTAAGATAAGTGGTTCTCAACCAGTGGTCCACCAGTGCATAAAATACCAACTGGACCCTTATTATAGATCTTTAACTCTTGAGAGTGTTACGGGTTCGGAGTCCATTTGGTTTCATTGTATGCTCAAGAGTTGATTTGTTTTGTTAAACATCTGCATTTACTACAAAATTAGAGATGTAGAAGAATTGTTATTTTGATCAACGTTTTCTCCTATGGTACCTGTATTAGATTAACCTTTATTTATTGATTGATTTATGGTGAATTGAACATATGGTGGACCCTATTGTAAACAAGTTTATAATGCTTTATGGTGTCACAGTTTTGTATTGAGTTGTGCTTGAAATGTAGGCTACTGTAATTCTCCAATCTGTTAATACATTCTTCAATCAATCAATCAATCAATCAATCGATGATTAGCCTAATTGCATAGCATAATGAGTACTTTGGTATTTGCATTTTGCACATTGTAGTTTGCACTGACAAAATAATTGATCTTGATATGAAAAAGTTGAAAACCGCTGTTAGATGGTCCTCTGCTGCCACCTACTGTTTCATGTCGTTTAGTTTAATCAGAAACAGAAAGCAGGTCACAGACACTCAGCTTCTACAGTGCTCTAGTCTAACTGAAAGTGACTGGAGATTCATTTCTATCCAAAAGCCCTTGAATGACAGAATGTGATTAAGGATTACAGTGATTGTGGTAAACTCACAGTGATATCACACATGTATACCATAATTCATGAACATGACCACTTCAAATGTAATCTTACAATAAATGTGTTACTGTAGGGCTATGACTTCATCATCAGCCACATGTGTAAGGATCATGACTCATGTCTGATTTGTACTTGGTTACGACCAAGTCCTTTAAAGGGTTTGGGAGACATGACTAAATGTCTGACAAAATACAACTACTGTATTAACATATACTCTACCATAGCATACAAAACTATATTTTTAAAATATATTTTTATTTTTGAATTTCCATTTCTGGCTTGGATTATTTTCGTTTCACATTAGGACAGATTTAAGCGACTGCAAAGACAAAACGGAAGCAGGGAGGAGACGGACAACCGCTTTACTGCCAGATCATTTTCAGCACTTCCTTTGCAGACTGTACAGTATGACATATAAGCAATTGAACATGTGGGTCAATAGTCTGGCTCAAGATACCACATTGTGAGCTTGTATCTCTTATTGGCGCTGCTCTGCGGCGACATGGGCATAAGGGCTACGCTTGTCTAAGACAAATAATGAAGAACCTTGAAGGCAATTTTCGCTATACTGTACTGTATATTAAATGGAGCTTAAGTGGTTAATTCATGAGGTAACTTCCCTTCCTAGAAATGTCAAAAGTGCAATATTCGTCTTAAAATGTAGTGGAGTGAAAGGGAGTATCCAAAAACACATACTGATACTCAACAAAATGTACTTCATGACAGTACTGCAGTAAACTTACTTTGTTGCTGTCCACCACTGCACAGGACTCATCACAACAATGTCATCTTCAGTGGATCCCAAACTTTTCAGCCAGAGACCCAAAATTGAAATTGTACGTCTTCCCTGACCCAAACTAGTGAAAATAGCTGACCTACAAGCTCACAACACATCGCGGTGCTGTGCAACGTGTTGTGAGCTTGTAGATCAGCTATTTTTTCTTTTTATGCAATACAAAAAAATTGTTCTAGAATCTATTCTAGACCATTGCAGTATATAGCTTCACTGACGTGAGTGATTTAATTTAATATCTCATCTTTATTGAACCGTATTTCTGTCAGAATTCATTTTAAACAAAGGCAGAGAACAACAACGGCATTATTTGAGCACAACGGAGAAGTAACAATGACAAACAGAGTGTACTCTGCAAAACGTCTTTAGGTGTGTCTTTGATCCAGAGGGTCTGATGAGAGGATGGTCTGTGGGTTTCTCTACAAGTGTCGTGTAGTTAAAAGGTTTTTCTTAATTTAAAACGGGAGTGGTCTCAAGTGGAGCGCCAAGACAACACGTCCAATGGGAACTTAAATAGTTCTTCCTGATGTGCTTTGGTCAGAGGTCATCGTGCAACTGTGGATCGTGGGTATCTGGCATCTCCGATTCTTCTCCTTCTTCCTCTTCTTCCTCCTCTGGTGGTGATAGAATAAAGAAGAAGTTCACATATTTTTTGTAACTTTCACAATACACACTAGGCTCATGGTGCATCACATTAAAAAAACAATAGACCTTAAAAAAAAGGGGCAAAGCAGTTTAAAAACATTGCATTAGAGAGAGAAGACGAGCGCGTTCGGAAATACCACACCGGAGCACACTGACCTATTAGTTTGCATTGCACAGTGGGCTCAGTGCGCCATTTCCGAACGTGCCCCAGAACATTGGTAAAATAAAGTGCGGATGCATTCAAAGTGCAAAATAGATAAAGTGATATTCATCTCTCAAGTTGTTGGGGACAGTATATGGTGAGCATTCAGGGTTCTGAGGGTGTGTAGAATGTCACTTTGAAATACTAAAATATCTAAAAACACATATTACCCACATAAAAAAAAAATCAGGAAAGTGTTTCTTGTCTCCCAAACATCATTAAAATAAGATCTGGTAGCAAAAGGGGTGAGGTGGTTGAGCGGACCGACGGCACTGACCTGTCTGTGGCGTCGGGACGCACTCGTCCCCGTCCTCCTCCTCCTCGTAGCCGGCGGCGCAGACACAGAGATGACTCCCCTTAGTGTTGACGCACTCCTGGTGCTCCCTGGTGCACGCCGCCTCCTCCTGGGAGCACTCGTCAATATCTGGTGACGTAAAACCACCCACTTACTTACACCTCCGCTCAGAGAACACGTATACGGCAACTACAGAGCCGTGACCGAGTCACTGTTCTGCAAGTCTGCACCGCAGTCGTGGTTCGGGACACGCGTCGTGAGACGTTATGCTGCGTTCACACGGGCAGATGCAAAGATTCACAGCACATTTGTCGCTTTGTATCTGAAGTTGAAGCCTTATTTGTAGATTTGTATCTTTTGTAGCAGCTACAAACGTCAGATTTGCATTGTAGCTTCACGTCGCTGGCTTCCATTGAAAATGAACGGTAGACTGCATCTTTGCTTCTGCCCATGTGAACGCAAAATTAGATCTGCTATAGTAGGACGTAAGCTTTGAAGGGGTCGTAAGCGATATGCTTTTCGTTTTTTGTTTGCTGATCAAAAGTTAAAGCTCTATATCCCAACAGTTATCTGAGGCACCTAGAGAGAGAGGGGCCACCGAATACATTTTGATCCTGTGATGTTGTCAAACTGATGTAAGAATCCAAAGCTGAGGAATCCTGTAGTCACATAAAATAAAAATAAACATAGCTTGGAACTAAGTGAAACAAGGAACAGAACAGTGCATTGTGGGATCTCTCACCAGTGCATGTGCTCTCTACATGGTGGTACCCGCTGGCACAGGACTGGCACTTATCAGGCCCCGGCCCGGAACAGCCAGCACACACCTTGTCACACACTGGGGGGCGCGCGCACACACACACACACACACACACACACACACACACACACACACACACACACACACACACACACACACACACACACACACACACACACACACACACACACACACACACACACACACACACACACACACACACACACACACACACACACACACACACTTCATGTTATATTGAAAAAAGAATATATATATATATATAGATAGATAGATTCTTTATTTTTGTGTCATGCACCCAAGGCGACCAGCCCACATGGACTTATAGGACACACCATACAAATCATTGTTTCAATATTGCATTGTGTACAAGAAACAGTTTATTTTCCCTTTTCTTTAGTTTACACAAACAACAGTTACCCTTAAAACAAAGAATCGCTGAAAATATATATATTTTTAATGACAGATGTAGTCACTACGACCACAAATGTCCAAAGAAACTAGCTAGCCTAGCCACCGAGTTTGCTAGCGCTCTGGGAGAACAGAGCAGCTGAATTCTTTGTTTTGATTAGGTGGTTGTGTGTGCTGGTTAAACCACCGGCTAGAAGGCTGTTTCAACCAATCAGATTGCTTCCTCTTAACGACCTGTTGTAGAATCGTCTCTAAAATAGGAGTATGAATCGGCCCTATGTTGTTAATCTCTCAAGAACAGATTCCGAGCTACGCTACTGCATCTGCGGCGCATTCAGAACGTGTACAGTGAAGCAGCTTGTGAGTGTCGTTTTTGGTCTCACCTTTACATGAGTACGAGCCGTCCGTGTTGAGGCAGTACTGATCTTCTTTACACGGCGGAGGATCCGTTGAGCACTCGTCAACATCTGACAAAAAACAAACAAAAAAACAATAGCAGTGATGACCACAGATCTGCAGGCGCAAACCAATATAATATCCCATTCCTGTCTTCACAAACCTTTATCATGTAATTATGCTCTTTCCTCTGCATAACTTTCACAGTTCAATAAAATGTGCTCTACATTTTCTGTGTCGCCACAGTTCCTACATGTGTTTGCTCTTTGCCTTACCCATAACAAACGTGTTATGTGCTCTTTAACCCTGTATGGCCCTGACCCCTAAGTCTTGTAGGCTGGGCTTATGTATGAAGTTAAAGTATGTAACGGAGGTCTGTGGCATGTAAGAAAATGTCTCACCGACACAAGCCTCCTGCTCGTCATCCTCCCAGCCTTCCTTGCACTCGTCACAGTCCTGATTGGTGGCCCCGGTGCACGTCTTGCAGGACGTGTGACATTCTGTAAGAGAGAGAGAGGGGGGGAGTGGGGTTCACACAGGTCAGCTACCTGTCACTCACTTGCCATGCGGTGTTAATGTCGTCGACTAAAACGATGACGAAAAATGTTCATCAACTACCTTTTTGAAAATAATAATTTTGAATCTTCTCTTCTGGGCATCCCTGGATTTTCAGATTTGGGGTTTCCGCGGCCAAAACAATGCATCAATTCGGGAGGTTCTTGACATGAAAGCGTTTGAGAAGCACTGCTTTAAGCGTCACGTGTCACGTCGTTAACTTGACGCTCACCTGTGCAGAGTGAGTAGGAGTCGTTAGTCTCACCTGTGCAGAGCGAGTAGGAGTCGTTGCGGACTTCGTTGAAGTGTCCGTCTTTACAGTCCAGGCAGAAGTCCCCGGTGTAAGCGCTGTTACAGCTGCACTTCCCGTTCCCGCCGCGGGATCCGTCGCCATCGCAGACTCCATTTCCGTGGCAAGGACTCTCGGACCCGCCCACGCAGGCTTCAGGGTACATAAATAAAAATAAACAAACTAATTGATATTGTGGCAACTGTTGGGACAATATTATAGAATAAAGACACCACTTCATGCTGGCATGGCATTAGCTCCCTCTCGTCGAATATAACTACAGTATGTTCTGATCCCTGCTTTCTGCAGAGAGAGAACTATACCTCGATCACCGACCTGCATGTCCTGGTCCTGTGAGCTCATGTAATTAACGTTTACGTATCTTAGAAATGCAAAGTGTCAACATCCTATTTGATCCTCACCATTGCAGTCTGGTCCAAATGTTCCCTTTGGACAGCACACTTTGGTGCTTTCAATACAGAACCATTTATGCAGGTCTGGGTGCTTCGTTTTCCTGCAACAGGAAGGAAAGGAAGACAGAAACATGAGTGAAATGGACATACAAGTGATGGGACTCGGAACGGCACATCCATCTCTGAATCAGGCAACTCTGCATTTATGTCTGTCTATCTGTCCTGTATTATCTTGAGAACTATCTGATCAACTTACGAACCCTAAAAGCCAAACAAAATGTTTGTTTATATTCATAATGTTCCAATTTCCAACGCCAAAAACACAATTAAATCATTAATTGCAATTATTTGTGTGACAATTAATCGTCAACTTAAATGTGTAATCCTGACAGCCCTACGAATTACAACATGCACCACAGACACACACAAATGTCATACCTCTGATCTCACACGCCTGTGTAATCACTAGCACACACACACACACACACACACACACACACACACACACACACACACACACACACACACACACACACACACACACACACACACACACACACACACACACACACACACACACACACACACACACACACACACACACACACACACACACACACACACACACACACACACACACAGTACACACACACACACGTACCTCTTGAACCACCAGGTCTCAAAGAGCTCCTCGTTTTCCTCCACCATGCGGTTGCATTCAAAGCTGCTGCTGTCACACAGTCCCTCCACGATCTCCACCAGACGGATCTCACTGTGTGACACGCAGAGGAAACCCCAAGAGAGATGAGAGGACCGCTACCACAGAGAAACTGTTTTATTATTATTATTATTATTTAACTGTCTTATTTCAATCACTATCACACGTACAATATTTGCTTGGCCAGAGGGGATCTTATGAGCTTCAGCTTATGGCAACACCATTGTAAATGTCTCAATGGAAGAGCAGGGAGACCACCTCCAACCCAACCTTGTGTCACCAGGCTCCGCCGAGGAAAGCATGGGCCGTGTGATCCGGTTTACTTTAGGTTCCGGTTGGCGTCACATTGTTTTTGTTTCTTGCTCTTATCAGAAATCGAAATTCAGGTATAAAATGTAAAGATATTTGACATATATTTCCGTGAACGGAAATGACAAACAGATGACAGCTTCCTTTCTCGGCTTTCGTTCCAAACCCTATGGTATAGCATTCGGAGATTGTGGAATAGTTCAACCACTGCACAGTTAAAATAGCCTTTTGTTCATAAAAATATGTTCCACATAGTAGCTTTAAGTTAAAGTTCAGGATTGTACTGCGTATTGCGTTTAAAGAGTTGTTCATCTCAGTGTTGTCCGGCTGTACAGACGACATAGCAAGTGACCTCTGGTGGTGTCGTAAAGCAAACAGACTGAAGGAGCGTTTGTTTTGTTGTGTCAGTCAGGCCAGGGTGACCCGATTGGTTCTACGCAGAGTCGCAGACGCACGTGTCTCCCACCTTGTCTCGTATTTGGACAGTGTTCTCTCCTCCCAGGCCGTGTTCCCTCCACCAAAGTTCTGCTTGGCTGTCCTCTCGAACCCCTGACACACACCAAACGCACGTATGATGAGTACACTTGAGTCTCGGATTACAAGGAAGATAGACAGACAGAGAGAGAGCTCAGGTGAAGAGACAGAGACAGGGGGTTTGGTTTGGTAGTTGGAGACAGAGAGGACCTGTGGTGCGCGACACACCGTGCACAACTACTGTATGTATGTCTAGTCTAGCCATAATAGAGGAGACAACCTCAAAAGTTGCCGCCCTCTGACAAGTGGTGCCATCTTGTGAGCGCCGAGGTCCTCTGCTATTACAACAACAATCTATTAATTAAGTGTTAATAAGACAGGCACAGACACATACACAGACACACACACGCAGAGGGGCACAGACAGAGGGGGACACCACACACACACACACACACACACACACACACACACACACAGAGAAAGATCAGTGGTTGTAAAGGTGATTTGCAGGTGAGTTTTTTTTAAGCTCCATCCATGACCTCCGTCATCCAGTGACAAACACATACACATGTCACTACTACTACACTCACCTTGTTGAAGTCGTCAGTGATCTTCTCGCACGTCACACACAAGCTCTTAGCATCTCTCTGTTGTCTCGCACCGGTGCATTGTTGTAAGAGCACAACAATGACACAACACAACGCCAGCCGCGACACCTTCATCTCCATCATCAGCATCATGATCATCACGATTCACGCCAGCGGGTCGATTCATATACAAAGTTTCATATCAATAAACTCGCGCGCACACACACATACTGTACATAACCATGCGCGCACACACACACACACACACACACACACACACACATACACGCACGTTAGCCGCGCGACAGTAAGTTTACAACCACCGTGTAAAATAATATGTTCCGCATGTGAACGGCTCGTTGTTGCATCCAGTCATTAAATCATAAAGTCATAATTTACATGATGCCTGGAGCCGGCTGAGGAGGTTTAAAGCGTGTGGTTTTACACTTCCGCGTCATGCTCGTAGGGAGAATTGTGGCCTGCTGTGGTTGGCCAGGACGGCCGTCAACCAAACGTGACCAATCCGAATCCGCCACGCGTGGGACAATACTCCAAGGGGACAATGGGCATTGGGCAATATCAACGCCGAGACGTGGGATAATAAAAATGAATATTACATTATAATTACGTTATGAATATGCATATGGTGTCAACATAGATATTTCATAATTGAAATTTCTGCTGTCTATTTGTTGTTATACATTATTTATTACACGTATAATATAATATGTGTAATAAATCATGTTTTATCATAATGTATATATGATAAAACTATTTTAAAATATTTTAAAAGGTCACTATATCAATTAAATGTTTTCCTTTTATACACAACATTATCTTTAACTTTAAAGTTTTAAATAGCAAATAGTATTTTATAAAATCTTCAGAAATGTACTACATTATTTAAACCTCTATCTTACAATCTAATCTTTTAAAACATTAAACATTTAAAAAATAACGTGTTCCATCGGTTCCATCCGTTTGAGTGGAGCCGGAGCTTGAGCCGGAGGTGGAACTATGGAACAGGCGTGGAACAGACGTCAACATCCTGCCTGGCTGACCTGGCAGGAGGTGTCATGGCTGAGAAGAGGATCATCTCTGGTGTTCCTCTGTTGCTTTTACTGATCAGCGTCAGTCTGTCCCATCTGCTGATCTGTCCCTTCACCAAAGTAGAGGAGAGCTTCAACCTCCAGGCGTCCCACGACATCCTGTTCCACAGGCTGCACTTTGACGAGGTTAGACAGCACAGTCTAGACTATTCATTTGTTGTTGTGCTAAGCTAACATGCTACAGTACACAGACAGCCAGGCAGGCATATTCAATCAAGTCAAGTTGTATTCTGTTTATTTTCATATAAGACATTTCATGTGACATAAAAAGAGCAAAATAGGCAAAGCGTGACAAGAACACATATTGGGGAGATTTAAAACCAAAGAAATTACAAAACAATAAAAATAAAAAGGACTATTAATACAATGATGATATGATTAACTCACACACACACACACACACACACACACACACACACACACACACAAGTTAGATTTTTGTCCCTGTAGTCGTCTGAAGGTGGCTTGAGCCATGTGAGGCACCGCTGAGCGATCTAAAGCGAGTCACTGGCGAGTGTAGCAAAGTCACGTTCAGTCGACTCAGCACCCTCCGAGTTATGTACCGATAGGGACAGAATCGTAAATCATCAGGAAATGAAAAATATACATTTTTCAGGAAATTAAGAAAACCTTATTTTATGAAAACAAAGCAATACTGTGCCTCATTAAAGTTGGTTTTGTGACTTTAGAATAGATAAGATATTGTCAATTACTGGCATGAGATTGGAAGAGGTAGTGGAGTTAGTTGCTTTAGCAGACAGTTTGACGGTCCAATGGAGTTAAGAGGTTTAGTCCAAAACGTTTTTTACTACTTTCCAATTGATTTAATATTTTCAAAACAACAGCACACAGACGTAAAGGGTGTTCAATAGCACTCATTTATGCAAAACAAAATCAAAAACCTCAACAATGGAGTTAGGTGGTTTCCTCCCGACAGCAACGTGTCTCTGTGTTTGTCTTCACTCTTCAGTATGACCATCATGACTTCCCTGGTGTCGTTCCACGGACCTTCCTGGGACCCCTGGTCCTTGCCACGCTCTCCTTTCCTGCCATGTGTCTGTCAGCCCTCCTGGAGATCCCCAAGTTCTACACCCAGCTGATGGGTATCTATCTGATCAACACCTCTCATACTATACTATACAGCACTGTTGTGTCCGAATGACTCGATGAATGAATCTTATTCTGAGATCAATGTTATTTTTTACGGCTGTAACTAATGGTTATAATGGTTTATTTTGCCAAATACTTGCACGCAGTACCACGAATGCGCACACCTTGTAATAATAATTTATCTGCAACCTTCCAGTGCACAAGACTGACTTGTTGCTGTGTCCCGTGCAGTGCGAGGCTGTCTGGGCGCGTGCGTCATCGGAGCGCTGTGGCACATGCAGAGAGAGGTGCGGAGGCAGTTTGGTTCTCTGGTCGCTGGCTTGTTCTGTCTCACCTGCGCCTCCCAATTTCACCTCATGTTCTACAGCACGAGGACACTACCCAATGTATTTGCACTGCCCATAGGTATGGTACATAGACTGAAGTAACCTCTTGGCGGTCGTGCAAAAAGAAAAAAGTACTCAGTTCTATCAATACTGCAATATAGAAATAAGTAAAAGTCCAGAATCCGGAATGTACTTGAGTAAAGGTATTGGCACGACAAAAAAGTAAAAGTAGTCATTATGCAGAATGTAATGTACCATTTAATTTTTTTTTAATTTTTTTAACATTCGTTTTTGGTAGTATCAAGTGAAGATAGACAGGAAAAAGGGAGAGAGAGAAGGGGAGAGACACGCAGCAAAGGTCGTCATGAACGGGACTCAAACACTGGCTTTCAGGCCAGAGGCTATATGTGGCATGCACCTGGACCACTTGGCAGCGGGCAAGCTCACAGCTTGTAGATCGACTATTTTCAAATGGCCAAGAATTTACTGAAGTGGTTAATGTATGTTTGTTAATAATTACCAAAATCGAAGTAACTAGTTACTAATGTTTTCAAATAAATGTAGTGGAGTAAAAGTACAATATTTGGATCAGAGATGTAGTGGAGTTAAGTAGAAGTAAAAGTACTCAAGTACAGTACTTAAGTAAATGTACTTAGTTACTTTTCACCACTGCCTCTTGGGATTGTTTTGCTCAATCAATCGATTTTATTTATACAGTGCCAAATCACAACAAGGCTACATGTAGAGCAGGTTGATTTATAATATATGTTTCAATTTACGTTATGCAAGTTATAATAACTCCCCGTAACAGCTGACAAGGATATACATTTTCTTAGAGTATGCCAGCCACAGTGGCCAGGCTAACGCATTCCAAAATTCACTGGTCATATTTAACAGGCCAGACGGTATAAAAATAGGTTATGTCTATCAGTGATGTCTGGTTACCTGCCAACATTGCAACATTGGGTAGACAAACTTCCCAGCTAGTCAAAAGTCTAGTCAAAAGTCCAAAGTCAGCTAGTCAAAAGTCGACATTTGGCTTTTGGCTAGTGTTAACTTTACCAAAAACAGAGTAGTTGGCAGCAATGTATGGAGACAAAATATGAATCAATGTTGGGGACTATGGGGGGGGATATGCCAAAAGCAATTGCTTCAGAAGCAGCTGATTTCCATGTATATGTGATTTCAAGCCCTAAAGCAGCAAACGGGCATGACAACTTCCACTCCATTTATCTCCACAGTTCTCTTGGCTTTCACATCCTGGATGGCTCACAAGAACGGCTCCTTCATCAGCCTCTCTGCGTTGGTCATCATCGTGTTCCGCTGTGAACTCTGCCTCTTCCTGGGTCTCATGTTGCTGATGTCACTGCTGAGCAGGAGGCTGGGGCTGATGGGGCTTTTTTCGTATGCCGTGCCGGCCGGGGCTTTGTGTCTAGGTGAGCAGTGCACGCATAAAAGTATGCACGTGAAAACGGTTGATTGACACCATGACACAAACACGACATTTACACCCAACCCAATAGTAATAAAATTCTCTCACGATCACGCCCTGCAGCTCTGACTGTCGCCGTGGACTCGTTCTTCTGGAGGAAGTGGCTGTGGCCTGAAGGCCAGGTTCTGTGGTACAACACCATCCTCAACAAAAGCTCCAACTGGGGAATATCCTTCCTTAGAAATGGACGCACGCCTGGGCACAATCAATCAGTAATGATGAGGAGTATTTATTTAGATCAGTGGTTCTCAAAGTGGGGTCCAGGGACCCTCTGGATTCCCTGGGGGGGGTGACAAATGGACTCTTACAGGTCTGTAACTAAATCTTTGACCTTTAAGGGGTTATTATTACATTAGTGGCTGGTAGAGCAGCCGGATGGGAACCGTGAGATTTCCAGTTCGATCCCGGGCTCCCCCAGAGTTTCCTTGACTCCTTCGACAGTCGACACTAGAGACTGTCAGTGTATGGATGTGTGAATGTAATGAACAATCTATGTAAAGCGCCTTGGATGAAGGCACTATATAAATGCACCATCATTTGAGTCAGCTAAATGTTCAAAAAAAAAGAGCCTGATCGATAGGGTTTTTGCTAATACATAAACACTATTTGACTTTTCTGATGGCATCGGTAGTGGCAGCAATTCAGTATAATAATCAAAGTGATCTCTCGGAATCGGACCCAAACATTTTGTCGGACTCTAGTCAGTACTATGGCCTTCCACCGGCTGCCTTCGTCCCCCAGCTCTCCTTGACTCTGGTCCGCCCAGTAAACCTCTCCGTTCCTGTGGTACTTCTACTCGGCGGTGCCGCGGGCCCTGGGCTGCACGCTGCTCCTGGTTCCCCTGGGCCTCCTGGACAGGAGGATGAGGGTCCTGCTGCTGCCCGCCGCAGGCTTCATCCTCCTCTACTCGCTGATGCCCCACAAAGAGCTGCGCTTCATCATCTACACCTTCCCCGTGCTCAACCTGGTGGCCGCCCGCGGCTGCTCTTTCATGTAAGACCATGATAGGGGCATGAGACCGGCCTAGCTGGTTGTTTTCCAGTTCCGATTTAAAAAGAAAACTACAGCAGAATAAAAACATGGCAGGCTGCATTAGGCTGATTAATTTGATTAGCTGCAGTTGTGCTGCGCAGGTCACAGTGTATACTGGCTAGTCAAATTAATAAATTCGTTTGTTCGTTTTAGGTGTGAATGTTTACTTACCTCCATAAGTCTGTTATTTGCTCAAATCAAATCAGACATGACAGTTTGAAGGTGAAACGGTAGAGACATTGTTTTTTGTGAATAACAATGTTGAAAGAACAAAATATTATCTGTATAGCCTTTTTTCATGAATATACTTGAATTGTAAACGGAATTGTTTGACTCCCAAACTATGGAATGAACTCCTCATTGCAATTAGAACTGCAGACTCACTTCCAATCTGCAGCCGTAGTCTGAAATCTCACATCACCGTAGCCCGTGGCACTTGCCCTAGCCTTGATGGCCTTTCAAGCATATGGATTGCAAATTCAAAAATATGTATTTAGACATTCTATAGTGTATACTTGTAGTTTCATTGTACAGCATGATCTACTGTTACGGATGTTAAGTTATTAGTCTACTGGTACTTATGATCCTAGAGCATCTGTTAAATGCCAAATAAATAGTCAAATTGTGTATAGCCTATATATTATAACAAAAAGTAAGGTAATGCTCCAAAGCTTTAAAATAAAAATAAAAAAGTATTGGCATTGTTTGTCGCGTGCTGAAATGAACATCATAGGACGAACTACCCATCATGCTTGTAAATTAGCTAACTGTGTGTGTGTGTGTGTGTGTGTGTGTGTGTGTGTGTGGTGCGCGCAGCCTGAACAACTACCAGAAGTCGTGGATGTATAAATTGGGTTCTCTGGTGGTGGTCGGCCAGCTGCTGACCAACGCGGTGTACTCTGGCATCTCTCTGTACGTCTCCCACCACAATTACCCAGGGGGCCGAGCCATGCGAGAACTACACAGGCTGGTGCCAGCCACAGTGGGTGGGTATTGCTTTCAGATTGATTGATTGATTGAAATCTTTATTAACAGTTTGTAGAATTTACAGTACATTTTAAGCACGAACTCAATACAAAGACTGTCAACTGTGAGTGGACGACCCAATTAAGCATTACACTTGTTTACAACAGGGTCCACATTGTTCAATTCATCAAAACATTTAAAGACATACAAACATTTAGAGACATACAAATAGACATTTCTCTGTAGGTAAAGAACAGAACAGGAATTCATCATATGGGAAGCAAAAAAAGGGAAAAGATACAATATACAGTGAGGGAAAATGGGGGGTGGGGGGATTCAAATTTTACAGAGGCCAGTTTCGAAATGCAGCCATCCGTAGGTGCCCTTTGAGAGCGGTTTTGAAGGAGTCAAGGGATTCACATGTCTTAATGACTGTTGGTAGGGCGTTCCACATTTTGGTGGCATAGGAGCGAAAAGAATTTAGTCCCTTGTTTGTGCCGAATCTGGGTTGTACATGGTTTGTTGCACTCCCTCTGGTGTTGTGGGTGTGGACTTCGTTTACATTAAGGAAGTATTTAGACAGGTACATGGGTATCTTGGTGGTGTATCGAATCTTGTGGACCAGACCCATTGCAGGATGCTGTACTCTGTCGTCGACCCTAAGCCATCCCAGCCTGTCAAAGTGGGCAGGGGTGAGGTGGGTTCGGGGGGTGAGGCCAAGTAGGAGCCTGACCCTGTTTGTTTTGAGAGGTCTGGAGCCTTGTTTTAAGGGCCTTTGAGGTGCTGTGGTACCAAGAGGTGGATGCATAGTCAAAGAAACCTTGTACGAGGGCTCCTGTTAAGGTCTTCAAGGTGTTTTTGCTGACCAGTGAGGAGATCCTGTAAAGGAATCTTGTTCTTTGATTGACTTTTTTGATTACGTTGGTGGCCATTTTATCACCGGAAAGATTGGCCTCCAGGATGGAACCTAGGTAGGTAATTTCATCTTTTCGTGTGATAATATTGTCACCCACTCTAACCAAGAAGCCATCTGCCTTGCTGAGTTTACTATTTGATCCGAAGAGGATGGATTCAGTTTTTCCCAGGTGTAAGGATAGTTCGTTATCAGCGAGCCAGGTGCAGATTCTACCGAGTTCAGAGCTGAGGGTCTTTTCAACCTGCAGTTTGTTCCTGTCCGAGACCAGCAGTGCTGAGTCATCTGCGAACAGGAACAAGTTGCAGTCACAAGCTGAAGTCATGTCGTTAACATAAATTAGGAACAGTAAAGGCCCTAGTATGCTTCCTTGTGGGATGCCACAGCTCACTGGGAGGGGAGGGGACAGTGTTCCGTTCACCTCCACCATCTGTTCTCTCCCCTCCAGGTAGGATTGCATCCAGCTCACTGATGTGCTATCAAAACCAATAGCTTTAAGCTTGTTAACCAGTATGGAGTGGTTCACGGTGTCAAAAGCCTTTTGGAGGTCCAGCATGACCATGCCGCAGTATTTTCCAGCATCCACCTCGTGTTTGATGTGGTCGCTCAAATAGAGGAGGCATGTGTCAGTGGAGTGGGATGTTCTGAAACCAGATTGGAACTCGTACAGCAATTTATTAGTGGCAAGATACTTTTCAACCTGTTCATAGACTATTTTTTCCATCACTTTCGAGATGGAGCTTAGAATAGAAATAGGGTGGTAGTTGCCGGGTTCTAATTTACTCCCTTTTTTGTACAAGGGGGTTACTTTGGCCAGTTTAAAATCTTGGGGGACCTGTCCCTGTTTGATGGAGAGGTTAACCATGTGGGTGATGACTGGAGCTATGGAAAAGGCTGAGTCTCTGAGAAATTTGGAGGGAATATTGTCATGGCCAGTGGCCTTGTGGGGTTGGAGGGCACTCAGTTTTTTAAGTACCTCCTCGGTTGTTACCATTGCCATTTTAAAATCATCTTTACAAACACCAAGGTTTTTGTAGAAGGCTTTGATGTGCTCTACACCAAAACGCCCAGAGTGGGAGGGCAGTTTGCTAACCAGCTTTGTTGCAATGTTTGTAAAGAAGATGTTCAAGTGGTTGGCTACATCGAGTTTGTCAGTGATGAGGGTGTTATTCGATTTGATGTTTATGTTAGTAAACCTGGTTTTTAGTTTCCGACCACAGCCTAGTTGGTTAGTTTAGTAACTTCCATAGCTCCCGAGGATTGTTTTTGATTTCCTCGGCTTTATCATTGATAAAGTTACATTTGGCTGATTTGGTCATGGCAATTACCCCGTTTCTTAGCTTGTTACACTGGGCTTTTAGGTTGCACAGTTTGGTTTGGAGATCACTGTCGAAGCGCTTGCACTTGGCTAGTTTGGACTTGCATTTAAGAAGTTCAGAGCTTTAAAATGTATTTGTCACTGCAGTGTACTCCACATCAATCAAGACTGAGATGTGACACAACATGGGAAGGTATTAAAATATAAGACATAAGATCATCGCTACTTATTCTCCTACTGATTTTTTTTTTCTTTTTAAAGGCTTTTTTGGCTTTTTCTGCCTTTATTGATAGGTTGAAAGTAGACTGACAGGAAATGGGGAGAGAGATGGGGGGGGGGGGGGACACGCGGCAAAGGCCATTGGGATGGGGAGTCGAACCTGTGGCACGCCGTCAGGTTGGCTCAGCAGACTAGGTGCCCAGACGGTTGAACTAACCGTCCGGGCCATTCTCCTACTTCTAATTCTACTGAATAATTGTGCAAAATCAATGCGACTCCTTGTGGACTTAAAAAAACATCAAAACATATCAAACACGTTCTGACATAGAGAGTATTTAAGAGCCTTTCCTTTGAGCCAACATGCACAATAGCAGCACCCTCACTCTGTTTGAGTTAGTAGCATTGGTAACACCTAATTTTGTTAGAACTGATAATTTACATAATTTAGTTACATTTACACATCTATATCATTGCCTAAAAACACACAGACATTGTTTTAATGGTTAATGATTGTTTATATAAGATTTGTAGTATTTGTAGTAGTGTAGTAGTCGACCTTTTGATCAACAGTGATTATCTCAAAGCACTGGCAGTGGAATTGTATGTCCGGCAGCAGATTAAGTTGTAGTTTTTGAGCGATCCAGATTTTGTATGCGTTTGTGCTACAAGCTAATAAACAATTAACAGTTTCACAAATATCTTTCCAGTCTACTGGGCTAATATTTGTACAATGCTGACCCAGGAACAATTAAACCATTATATCACTTCACTAAATAAGTAAAGTATAAGTGTTCATTGTGAGGCAGTTCTCACAATGAACACTAGAGTGCACCTTTGGACAATACATGGGCTTCTTTTCTTTTCAATTCATTTATTATTATTTTATCTTTTGCACATTGTCATCTTTTCTTGTACATATGGATACAAAACTGGGGAGTCCTCCTTGACATTTAAGTTTGAGAACCAGGGATTTACAGCCCATAATCATTCTGATGTGTTTTACACCCTCAGATGTCTTTGTCCACATCGATGCCTACACTGCTGAAACGGGAGTGTCTCGCTTCTTAGAACAGAACAGGAACTGGAGGTGAGTGTGTTCATCTTCCTTCTGAACAGAGACCCATACCACATTTTTGGGTCTGATGCCGATCCCGATTTTGGTTCATAGATGGTCAATATTTTTGACCCATTATGATTGGCTGGAATGACATTTGTAATGATTTGATTGGCTGAGCACAGAATGTGATGTGTGTTGATGTAAGATATACGAGCGGAGCGCCCCTCACTTCTTCACACAACGTGGCGTCCTCAATTCACCCTCTTTACTTCACGGGTGAATTGAGGACCACAAGTGATTAGCCTGAGGATTAGCCTTGAGGATAAAAGGATTTGAGGATAAAAAGTGATGACAGAAAAGTGAAGAATGAGATGATGTATGAGGAGATGTGATGATAAGAGCGCCCCTCACTTCACACGGGTATGATTATTTTATTTTTTTTAACTTTTTTTACTTAATAAAAAATTAAGTTAATGAATGCAAACAACTTTTTTATCGATAAGAAATAAACACAAACAATACTGTATTTAATGTAAGCACTTAAGCCCTATTCTGTTCCCCCATAATAGCAAATATACAAGTTTTAAATATGGCATTTTTGAAAGTTTTTGAAAAGGTTTTAACACGTTTGTCTATAATGATGACATGGCCTAAATAGGGACGCCAGGTTTATAGTGGTTAAAAAGCGGGACACACTGGCTTTATAATTGTGATGAACATACGTGCAATCCCTTTCAATTCGTTTTTCATTGCTCATTTTAGTTTTTTATTGAGTTTCTCCTTTTCTGACTTTATTTTAGTGTCCGTTAAGTAAAATAGACACTTATCTGGCCCTTCACTGTTTTTCTTTTTTTTTTTAAGATATTTTTTTGCGGCTTACGCCTTTATTGATTTTTTAAGGGATAGAAAGTAGGCTGACAGGAAACGGGAGAGAGATGGGGGGATGACATGCGGTAAAGGCCGTGTCGGGTCCGGGAGTCGAACCCGCGGCACACCGCGACTGGATCACCAGTCCGGTGCCCAGACCGTTACGCTACGGCCTGGGCCTGGCCCTTCACTGTTAACGTCTATTTCCAAGAATTCAAACTTTTGTGTAAAATATCCCCCCCCCTTCCCCCAGATACGACAAGCGAGAAGACCTAGGCCCCGAGCATCCAGACATGAAGACCTACACGCACCTTCTGATGGAGGCCAATGTCACCAAGATGGAGCTCCTGCAAGGCACGCACCAGCCCCTGGCCTTCATTGAAGGTTACAGTAACATAGTCTTGCACACGCTGCGGTTCCCCCCCTTCACTGTGAGACTGGAAGACAAAGCCCTACTGATGGAACGAAAGAACACCCCCGACCAAGAGAAAGATTGAACAGTCACACTTCCTACAGCTGCGGCTGTTTGTGTCTTTAATATCTGGTGTTTTCTCTTCCAGTGACCAAAAATAACAGACCAAAAGCTGATGTTGCTATGTAATAAACGTCTGTTGTCAGAGGGCGGCATGTTTGTGCTATAAACAGTGCTTTTTCTTAAGTATGACCTTGGGAGACGGCAGCACACACACATTAAACTACAGGTCTTCTGCCATGAAAAGCTGATGTGCAAATGGCGGTGATTACCAACCCTTATAACGGATACAGGACGAGGGGGCACCTAAATATTGTGGTCACCTCAATGTTAAATTGGCATTTCCCCCCCCCCCCCCCCCCGATAAATAATTTGGATGTACAGTATACAACATGATTTTAACATTATCAGACCTACATTTACCCTACAACTTCTTATGTCCCAATATGACTGGTTAGCCACAGGTTTTGTAGCAATTGTAGAAGTATAAGGCTTTCGATATCAAATGTTATCAAGTACGGTTCAGACCTTTCTTTTTTTTACATTTTGGAAAGGTTCCCACAATGTTTAGGAGCCCACTCTTCTGGTTATTCCCATAACCATATGAACCCTAGCGTCCCAATTCGGGGCATATTAAGTGTACATTCAACAAGAATAGATCAGCTATTTTTGTGTGCAACAGTGACACTCGGACACAGGGCCACACACATAGCTGTCTAGGAGTGGTTGCACCACTCAAAAAGGAGAGGCATATATGGACCCCTGTCATTTAAGTTTGCTAAATGGGGTTTAAGTGGTTAATTTAAAATTGCAGGTGGGTTACACAAATGTAATCAATCAGGAGAGGGACCAGCACAAAGAAAATGTATCAGATAACATTTTTAGAGTTAGTTCGATTGTGTACAAGTTCTCTCTACTAAATTAGTGTCCATCAAAATGTATTTTTGGTTTACTAAAGGGCTGGAGAGACGGGGATAAAACCGTTACTGGACAAACTATAGCAATGATTACTACTGTACACCAATATACCCTCTGGAGATAGAAATACAAAATCAGTGTGCACACATTTGATAAGAAAAACATCACTTACACCTCCTTAACTCAGAGTTTACAGATCAATTTGGTTTTCATTCACTAGGATTAATTTAGCTGGGGAACCCCATCAAGGATCAGTGGTGAGAACCGGTTCTGAGCTGAATGTAAATCCATTGGAGTGACAATGTTGCATCATTCTTAGTAAAGTAGTTCTACTGGTTCCTTCATGTTTAAAGGAATGTGTGCTTTAAAAGGCCAATTATCCATTGCAATGTTATTACTACTTGTGCGTAGCCAGGAAGATAAATACGATTTCCATTTATTAGACCATAAAAGTTTCATCTGGGAACATGGCTGGCATTCTTTGTCATTTAACAATGTACTTGTTTGAAAGATTTTTGTAGATTGTATAGATTAATTTATTTGGTATAATAAAGTATTTGGTTTTTATGTTTTGCATTTGTTACTGTTCGTGTTATATACTGTAATTAAAAAACACATGGTACATAAGGAAAACCTTTATTTACAAATGACCACAAAAGTTTCATGGTTCCAGTCTCAGAGCTAAAACATTTATCAAATTAGGTTCAGAATTCATTTATATAAAAATTTACAGTACAATTGTTTTACTCAACAATAAACCCATAATTTAATCCCTTGGAAATAAACTTAAAAATTGTGCTTAAGAGACAAATTGGACATTCCAAACAAACGGCTTAATCTGAAAATACAGCAATATTTTACAAGACCTCATAAACATATCTGCCAGTACAAAAAAAAAAAGAGGAAAAAAAATCTATTTCTAACTGACAGTACCATGAACCACAATTTCACAATGTAAGCATTATTAAATAACATAAACTTAACATCTTTCAGTCACAGCATTTCTTTTTGGGCCAATGTTTTCGTCACAGAAAACAAACAGCATCTATTTTCTTTAAATCATCAAAAAACAAAAACTCCTGAACTGATTTGCGCAACTTAAAAAATAAAAATATGTACAGCGTTTTGACCTGAAGTAGTATTGGATAAGGCACAAGGAGAGAGCAGACACAAAAAAAACAAAAAGAAAACAAATTTACAGCAAAACAATTAACCCCTACAGCTAGATCAACCCTCCCTCCCTGATACACTTCTTTATGAACCGTTATCAGCTCCAAAGTGTTTTAACAGTAGTACACACTGAACTCCATAAAAGCTCCAAGGTTTGCATTGAGAAAGAATACACACATCAGTGTATAACGTTGATATCTAAACGTAGTTTGCCCAACAGAAAACCCAATTTCACAGCTATACAACTCATGCAAAATTTATACATCATCATATGATGGAGTCCCGCACCAAAAGTAGTAGATCTATAAGCTTATAGATCCGATATTTTCCTTGCAGGACACCTTTGTACGACTTAAAAAGGTCTTTACACACACACAGTCCAAAAATGCATCACCGAATGTTTTTGCAGCAAGCAGTTCATTTCGTTTGATGCTAAATTCATAGGTTGATGCTTTTATTCGCGATGAAAAAACCTCGTTTCGGAAAAAAGTTAACAGATATGTCACCTTATCAGAACACAATATTGATATTCTGTGTGGATGTACTCACGAGTCACGACACCAAACCACTGTTCAGTTAAACACTCTGGTGTGTACAGACCTTTAGTATAAATCAGGCTCCAGTCCTCAATAAAGGGTTTGGAAAGTAATGCTCCATGGCCCCTTACTCAGTACTGAAAATAAATCATGGGGAGGTTGACCTTGAGGAAAAGCAGGCCCTCCATGTTTTCGAGTAAAGGCCTGGGCTGATTCGGGGCGCAGTTCATGCCGGCCGTGCTGAACAGAGTTTCCGGTTGGACGATGCTGGGAGGGCAGCCCATGTAGCGGGCGGCCACTTTGGCGAGTTCTGGCCACAGGAACTTTTTCATGTTCCAATAGTCGAGGGGGTCACAGCTTTGATCCAGAATGTCTTCCTCCAGGTACTCCAGCACCGTCAGCTCGGAGGATTTTGGCTTGTCTTCCTGCTTTATCTTTTGTCGGATGTCGGCCATGAGGGACCAGAGGTTGTCCTTGTTTGAGTTGGACGAGGCAGCGGTGGCCTCGCTGCACCCGTTGGGCAGCGGCGGCGGCAGGGGGGGCCTTGGTGGGACTGAGGTAGCTATGGACAGATCCAGTTCACGGATGAGGTCCTGCTTGCAGCGCTCGGCCTCCTCCTCCGTGAACAGTGACGTCTTGTACCGTGGGTCCAGCATGGTGGCCCAGGTGTACCGCGGGTCATGCAGCGTGGAGGACATCCTGCTCACCAGCGCCTCCTTCAGGGACTTGAGCATGTTGTCTATGCCCACGGTCTCGTCGAACAGCAGGTCGATCTTGCGGTTGAGGATGTGGATGAGGGGTATGACCTGTCCCAGGCTGGCCGTGCGGGTGCTCATCTCCCTGCACGCCACCTCGAAGGGCTTCAGTGCGTTGCAGACGGACAGCATCACCTCCCACTGGTCACAGCTGATCATTTCCCTGAAGTTGCACTCGATCGACATCTCGTCGATGGCTTTCTGCTGCTCCACCAGCCGCTCGAGCATGAGGAAGGATGTCCTCCACTTGGACGGCACGTCCTGGACCAGCTGGTTGTCGGGGAGCTGGTGGAGCCGCTGGAGCTCGGCGAGCTTCTCCTTGGCCCTCGCCGAGCGCTGCACGCGCTCGCAGATCTTCCGCGCGATGCTCAGTAGGTTCTGCACCATCCGCTGGCTCTTTATGGCTTCGCTCACGATGAGGTCTATGGTGTGTCCGAAACACTGCAGGACGACGTGCTCGCCGTCCTCCAGGGCGAGCCGGATGGCGTTGCCGTCGGTGACCGTGAAGCCCTTTCTCAGGCCCGACGAGGCGATCCACGAGTCCCACAGGTACTCCAGCTGCTTCTGGATGCTCAGCATGTCGTGGTCACAGTCGATCTGCGAGATGCTGAGCAGAGCCGAACAGTGGAAGTCCGGCTCCTGGCCCTGATGTCTGACGGCCGACTCGTACGAGGCCCAGTGGGCGGTGAGGGTCAGGTATTCCCTCGTCTGGCTGCTGACCCAAACGCTGGTTGTGAAGTGGACCATGCCGCCCTCGGCCTCCTTGAGGTGTGTGAGGACGACCTCCCTCACCCGTTCGTACATGTCCGGTATGGCAGTGCTGGTGAAATAAGAAGAGGGGGGCAGAGAATACTGAGGCTGGAGGTACTCTAGCAGTCTGTTCAGGCCCGTATTCTCCACCATGGCTGATGGCTGAAGATCCAGTGCAAGCATTTCTGCGATGAGTTTGGTGATTTTTTTGGCAACCGGGTGATGTTCGTCGAACCGCTCGACGATCTCCTCGAACGCGGAGGTTTCCATGAGTTCTTGTTTGACGTGAACTTCAGCAGACACAGGCACACCACCTGAGATACTATTGTTACTTTCAAGGATGTGTCCATGGAACCTCTGCATGTGCCTGAAGAGGCAGCTGGTGCCGAGGTTTGTAGTCTTTTTGCCTCGACTTATTGTGCGGCTACAGTGCAAACAGACCACCTTTGTGGGGTCAGTGGGGGAAATGGAAAAATGATTCCACAGCTTTGATGTCTTTTTACTGAACACAGGCAACGGGTGTGGCTTTTTCTCACTGGCGGGGCTGTCAGTTTCTTTGGCTGAAACGGCTGCAGTGAGAGCAGTGTAGAGGTGAGGGGAGGGCTCCTTGTCATCAGCACATTTTTGGTTTTTGAGGACGTCGGGGTGGCGCCTCATGAGGTGCCTCATAAGGCAGCTTGTTCCGAAGTCACCCCGCTTTCCCCGGCTGATGACGCAGGGGCAGTAGCGGCACAGTGCTTTGAGCTGGTCAACCGGCGAGACAATGAAATGGTGCCACACTTCAGATTTCACCCGTTTCATGATTTTCTTGTTCTGCTGGAAAACAGAATGCTCCTGACTGAGGCTGGGGCCCTCCGACAGATCACACGGTGAGGAGGTCAAAGGCGTGTGATCCTCCCCCTGAATGAGAAAGGAGAGATTGGGGGAGGAGTCATGTCCTGAAAGGTTCAGGGCAGCGTCGGACAGCTCTTTCACCTCCATGCTCTCCTCTATGTTCTGGGGCAGTTCATCCGATATGGTTTCCGGTGAGGAAGAGGGGAGCGGGGATTCTTTTTTTATTTCCAGCGAGTCCTGCAAGAGTGTGCGGGAGAGGAGTGAGGGCGGGTTTGTGTAAGGTGGCGGAATGTGGTTGCCCTGTCCGTTTTCCTCGATAACCACCTCCTTGTGGGCCCGCCACATGTGACGAATGAGACAGCTCGTGCCCAGGTCTTTCCCGTTCTTACCCCGGCTGAATTCATTCATGCAGTGTATGCACACCGCTTTGGAGCTGTCAGCGGGCGACAGGTAGAAGTGTTTCCACACGGCGGATCTCCGACGTGAACTCGAACCTTTCGGGGTCCCGGGCAGGCGCTCGGGCCCCCCATCTGCTGCCTCCTCGCTGTTGATTTCATTGGAATGTGAGGTTGTGAGTGCGCCGCCGGGGCTGTCGTCGACGTTGTCGCACAGATCGAGATTTGGCTCGACTTTGGGTACCGTTTCTTTGGATGATGGGTCTGTAATTTCAGCTGCTGAGGTGGACGGTAAAGTGTTCTTTGAGGCAAGAGCGACAAGGCTGTTTGTGAGGTCTCCGTTTTTTGGTGAGCTTGGACAGGGAGGTATCAGTGACAATGGGGACCTGTCAAAACCTGTCAAGTTGTTTGAGGAGGCGTCTCCCGCGTCCTGCAACAGCACAGTAGGGTGAGCGCGTCGCACGTGCCTCATCAGACAGCTCGTGCTCAGGTCTTTCTCGTTCTTGCCGCGGCTGAACTCTTTCATGCAGTATAAACAGATTGCTTTGGTACTGTCTCGTGGGGATATGCAGAAGTGGTTCCAGGCGGGGGACTTCTTCCTGGGGGTAGCGTGGCTCCTCATGGACGACAGCAGGCTCTGCGTGACGGCGTCCATGGCCACGTCGTACAGGGTGCTCGTGTAACCGCTCAGCAGGTTGCTGTAGTCGTCGTTGTCTCGGGTGACAAACGGGCCCGGGAAGCTTTCAAACGGTAACCTTTCAAACGGCAGGCCTAACCTCTCGTCTTCTGGGGCTTCGGCCTCCATGCCATTTGTCTCCTCCTCCTCCTCCTCTTCCTCCTCCTCCTGTTTGATATGTATTGTTGCTTGGCGGTTTCCATTTTCGGACTGTTCATTCTCCATGCTCATTTTCACGTCAGTGTATATGCTTTTGTTTGAAAGAGCCGGAGAAGCCGGATGTGCGTCTTTCGTGTGTTCCGACTCCAATTGTCGCTCAACCTGAGAAGATAAATTGTGTGCTGCCCCCTCAATTGAAGGGCAGGTGTCGTTCACCAGTGTTACCGAGGGAGGGGGAGAGGACATCTCGCCCGCAGTGTCGTGAGGGGCCACAGTGTAGGACTTGAACACGTAGCCGTCCTGGCCGTCGATTTTCAGACATGTGCCTTTCGCTTCCCTCTTCCTGCTCTCCACGGAGCTGCCAGGCTCAGTGATCATGTCCTCCTCGCTCACATGGGACACCTCTTCCTCGCCGTCCATGGTGTGGCAGCCGGAGGCTTTCGTTCCGCCGGGAAATCAAGTTTGCTCTGTCAAACGTCGTCGTCTGTGATCCTTCCAGGAGTAGTCATGGGTGTTGCAGCTCTCAAGCGGCTGTCGTCATCGTGCGTGCGTGGCTGTCCAGAACACAGGAAGCCCGTCTGTCCTTTTCCTCCATTTAGGATGGGAATGGTGTCTCCTCTCCTCACAGGACCTGCAGGGAGATCGAGAGAGAGAGAAGGGTTAAAAACTGTTGTGGAGCCTAAATCATTCACATCCAAACAATTGCCAAAACGAATAGAGATACACTATGTTAACGATTGCCAGGGGTGACCACACTTTTTGGAAGAAATTGACGATCCCATTGCTGAAATGTGTTGTACCTGTGTACCAGAGGGGGCTTTGGAATAGTTAGGGTTACAAAGGGGAAATAGAGGGAAAAAGGATTTTTTTTTTGTATAACTTAAACTTTGTAATGCTGACGTTTGTGTACAACACCCTTGAAAACAAAGTATTGCATTGTGGGTTTGAGCTGACAGACCCTTTTAGATGTCAATCAATAAAGTCACCTTAATTCAAGTGGCAGATGCGAAAATGAAAATATTTAAATGAAAATGAAATATATTTTTTACATTTACGGTACACTATTACGAGGCGTGACCATATATGGAGGTGTGATGTCACGAGGCGTGACCATATACGGAGGCATGACTAACGGTGCAGATGCAGCTTTTCATAGTAAATGCGACCTACGGTTGCAACTCGCAATCAGACCTCCCACATGGGAGACCCAGAGAATATGTAAAGCTTACAGATTTATATCATAAAACAAGACTTTATATCAGGTCAAGTGGTATGTGATAAGTAAAACTATACTATGTTTTCCTTTTTTTTTCTTCCCGTTTTTCCTCCAAGACAAACATGTAGTTGTTTGCTATTCAACAACCACGTTTGCGAACTCATGTCCCAAAGACATGCTCAAGCGTGTTGGCTGTAACTACAGTGTTCCGACTGTGGAGGAACTTCATGACACCAGAGTGAAGAAAGCAGTAACCCTACATGACCTTCCTGCCCGAGAGCCACACCTGCAAACAGGACCCGTTGTAGATCACCATTCGAAATATGTCCAAAATGTGCCTTTTTTTCTGTGTATTGTGGGAATGGAAAGTATATATTTAACATACGTATGTGTTTATGTTTTATTCTTCTTGATAACAATCCAGTGTGGCAGGATGGTGTCTCAGAGAGACGCTCTATGTCTCTCACCCGGTTGTCGTGCTATGTGATTTGAGACACTGCCTAAGTAAATTGTGCAGCCTTTAATGGCACATTAACCGACTTATTGTTTTTTTCACAATCCCGATAGGGATTGGAGCAGTGAGTGGGATTATGGGATGTATGGGGGGGGTCATCCAAGCATGGATTAATTACGTTACAAATTTTTATCAAATTATAATAATTTCACAATTTATTTAACTCAGTTATTTTGACACACACACACACACACACAACCTTTTTTTTTTTTTTTCAAGGTAAACAAAATGTCTTAACCACTTAAGCTCCATTTATTTATCCATTAAGACCTGAGGCCGATTCTACAAATGTCTTCTAAATCCTAATCCTAACGGTTTTCTGAGAAAAAGAAAGTACGTATCGGTGGTGCTCAAACTTTTTCATGTCAAGGACACAAACATTATATGGATTTGGCTCAATAATACATAACAGTCAGACTTGACCAATAGCTTTCAAGCTGTATTCTGAAACCGACCATTTTTAAATGCTCGGGTGGCACAGTGGTAAAGTCTCTGCACACCACCACGGAGGTTGTGGGTTCGAATCCAATGTGGTGCATCCGGCACTGGCTTTGTGTCTGTGTGAACACAGGTGGCCCATGCTCGCGGGAGGGAAGCCCGGCAGGGAGGGTAACATTTGTCACTGCATATATTCCTACAACCTGGGGCGGCACCTGTCGGAAGGGAGTGTTGGGCTCTACGATGTCCTCCTGGTGGGGGATCCTCACTGGCATTTGAGTCAGTAGGATACAACAGCAGTGACCACACAGAAATGTGTGTGAGGAGGAACTAATTGGCATAACGAAGTCCTAAATTGGGGAGAAAAAGGGGGTAACCACCCACTGCTGCCAAATCAATGACGTCAGTGTTCATGGCCATGAATGAACAACATACACTTGTAACAGTAATCGCCACTATTTGGTGTAACCTACTGTACAGTTTGTACTTGTTCAATCACCAAATAGTGAAATGAGACGTGCGACAAAACAGCAACCAGCACCACAAACCATTTCCTACCTAAATGCTGACGACAAGATCTGTTGGCTTTAGTACAAAAACTACAAAGTATTGCCAAATCATCGTAAAACAACAAAGAAAAACAACAACAAAAGTGTTGTAACCTGCCTCTTTTTATTCTTTCTAATTATTTGTTCGGTCCAAAAAAATGTGTTTGTCATGAGTTGTCACCATCCGAGTTGACTTTGTCCGAGGCTTACAGGTCTTTAAATAAATACTTTCTGAAACGTTTATGGGAAAAAATGTATTGGAAATTCTCTTCCGGGCCGCTCGTTGGAGCGGGACTGCGACGCTATAGGGTACTTCATTTTATTGCAAACATTGGGACATCATCAGAAGCTAACCAGGTCGCACCAACGTTGTGTAAAAGTGAGTCCTGAGCAAGACACTTAACCCCGAACTGCTCCATGGATTATTTATTAATAACACCTGCTCCGAATAGTTATGACGGGTTAAATGCAGGACAAATTTCATGTTTATGTGCAGTGACAAAATAATGATCCAATAGAGCTTGTAGATCTGCTATGTTCACCGAAAGTTTGACTATTTTAACATTCCCACTGAATGTGGTTAATAACCAGAACATTGTATGTTCACAGAAGGTTTGCCTATTAAAACATTCCCAGAATGTGGTAAACCAGAACATTGTACCATCTGTCCACAGGCCCTATTTTGTCTAACAATGGCGACACACAAATATAGCCAATGCAGAATATGCATGCCATTTCATCATATGGCACTGATAACATCCAATCATCATTAGCAATAATAATAATAATTAATAAAAGGTTTTTGCCATAACCGTGCAGCCCTAATACAAACACAAGATGTAGTTCATATCTAATATAATATAAACTCTTTATTAAAGGTTATTTTGGTTTAAATGTCTTTACACACACACACACACACACACACACACACACACACACACACACACACACACACACACACACACACACACACACACACACACACACACACACACACACACACACACACACACACACACACACACGATCATCAATTTAGACCATACTGTACATGGCAGTGTAGTAAGATATAGTACAGCATTGTGTGAAATGCTCATCACAAATCTGAACCAAAACATCTTGAATTAGCTAAATCCAATATATCCACCTAGCAATCAAAAGCCACATTTTGCATTTTACTATGAAACAGTCCAGCATTATAATGGCACATATTATAAATATGTACATGATAGATCACTAAACACCATTAGCCTATTTGATTACTTGGATCCGCCAGTTTCTGAATCTTTAATCTTTAATTATTAGAGAATCCACCAGTTATATTATCATATTATTATTAATAATGTATTTACGTAGTTTTAACATTATTGAATGTTGACTGCATTGAGTTGCATGAAATGTGCTATATACAGTTTTATTTCATTTGATATGATTTAATAGATTTATTTTCTGATTAGTCCTTTGACCCCTAACCAATATTTTGTTGCGTCTCAGTGATCATCATTAAAGACAGGTCTGGTCGGTCTGGTTAACCAGTACCCACAAGCCCTATATAAGTCGGCTATTTGTTTTTGTTTTATATTTTTAAAGAAAGATACAAATAAAAAGATGTAGAACAAACTTTAGAAAAACGGTTACAAATGTCCTGTAACCACTTTCACCCAGAACATGGGTGAAAGTGGTTAATTATTATTCATATTATTAACAGTGATGGTGGTTGTTGTGTTCCGGGTTTGTGTGCCTGGCTGCTGGCTGAAGAAGCAGCATCGAGGTGTGGAGAGGACAACAGCACTACAGCAGAGATCCATACACTGTCTATACACACGCACGGTGCCTGTGCAGTGTGCACACGCGCACGGTTAAAAAAACACCATGGTATCAGACATTAAAAAAACACCCCAAACAATCATTCACATTTTTCTCAGCCTGGGTTAATAAAGCTTCACGGCCAGAGAAAGAGAGAGGGGCTTGATATTAGGGTGGCTATCTTCACAGAGCTAACTAGCTTAGCCTAATGCTAACTAAAGTCCTTACACACAAAACAAGACCCGGGGTTTAACCCGTTAATCTGTCACAAACATGACCCGAACAAACAGCCAAATTCCGCTGATGATTAATCGCACCAAAAGAGTCCAACAATTCCCGTTCACATACAACCACATAACGGGTTCGGGGGTTCTGGGTCTGGTCTGGTCTGGTCCAGGTCGGAACACAAGGCCACACACATACACACACACCGGACATACAGAAGCTAACCTGGCGAGGCAGCAGCAGAACCCCACTGAACCACACACAGCAGATCTGGACCAGACCAGTACTGAGAACAGCCCGGCGCGACGACCTCCCGGTGCCGTCTAACGACCCCAGAACCGTGGATGTGGACATTCATACATACGTACCGTGATGTGATCCGGTCGGACCACCGGGGTTTGGCTCCTAAACGGTTAAAATATGACACATTTGATTGATCCAGCGAGGAGGAGGAGGGGGGTTTCACTTTGTTGCTTTGTCTCTGTGCGTGAAAACTGGCTGCCTGCTGGAGAGATTCACGTTCTGACGTTACTGGAGACTGTGCGTCAAGTTGCACGCAGCGGGGTGCCGACACACCGGAAATGGCTCCTCAAAAATAAAACAAATTGTGTAAACCTAGAAGGATTGATTGATTGATTGATTGATTGATTGATTGATTGATTGATTGATTGATTGAAATTTGTATTAACAGTAATATCGCGATAATAGATAGAAAGGTGCAGTTCAACGAAAGTACAGGTCAATACAAAATCTGCTAAGAGGATAAAACCAGAAAAAGCACTAAGACTTGTCTACATCAGGGTCCTCCATTTTCAATTCATCAGAACATTTAAAGATACATAATAATCATATAATATACACAGTTATAAAAGTAGGGGAAACTGTAGTAGGCCTATAGAAAAATAGGGGGGGGGACAACTTTTCCCTTTCATATTGGTCCTCACTAATGCTCATGATAAAATGGTACAATGTTTTCTACTTGATGCTGTTGTAGACACTTCAGAAACCTGCTATACCAAGATTGTATTAATATGAGAACAACAATGGCTTTCATTCTAGCATGCTAACTTTCCAGGATTCCCCATTGAATATGTCACCGGTAGACAGGTTTCTGAAATGTCCGCAGCCTTCCTCTGTAGACTGTGACACAGACCAAGAAAAAAATAAGAAATATATAATGATGAGCATTAGTGTGGAGTCTGTGGAGTGTGGACCAATTAGTATATGAAGATACATTGCAAATGGGTGAAGTGGTCCTTCAATAATGGATGGACAGGAGTCAGAGGCAGGAAACAGAACCAGATGGAAACTGATGATCTGCTGTGGCGACCCCATTGGGAATTAGCCAAAAGAAGATGACAAGTGTAAGTTTTTGTTTTTATTTGTATTTCACCTTCAATACCAGTCTATAATGTTGTTACTTCTAGCTCTTTATTGACTATAATAACACTATCACGCACGCACGCACACTTGCATAGTATTTAGCCATTTTAAGAAGAAAAAAGAAAAAGAGAGGTTTAATTAGGCTACTTTTCCATTCAATATCGCCACACTTGGTCTATCGATAAATGTGTGTTCTCTGTGGTATGGGTTTGTCCAAATATAATGTCCATGTATTTGCCAGAGAATCACTGTGTTTACTTATTTAAATTATATCCATATTCATATTCATACATTGAAATATTATATGAATGTATCTTATTTTGAAGTGAACTTGTCTTTCCGGTGGTGTTGTGGTCCGACTCTAGCTCAAGGTCTAGCTGTGGCTGACTTGACGCATTTTGGTCTTTGGTGAAAACAGCGTCGGACGGAAGAAACGCGTATTGTGGCTATGGCGTCACCGGGGTGCGGGGTGTAGGGCATCGTGTAGGAACAGCCGCAATCAAAATAAAATAAAACTAATTATTAATAATATGCACATAAAAATAATGATTCCTTCTCCTTCTATAAACGCGCTACTGTTGCACGCTGGATCAGCCTAATTTCGTATAGGCCTGGCCCTATAGTGAGTATAGTGACTGACTGAGTTTTAATTAAAAACTTAAATGTTCCTTTTTATTTAAAACAAACCGACGGGGTTTCTTGACACGAATGATCCTCTCTCAGGGGCCCTCTGGTGGTCAAGGATGTGTGTAAAAAATACCTTGTATTGTCATTATTGTTCACTTTACCACTGTACAAAAATGCTGAATTATTTATTGTAGGCCTACCATAGAGTAGACAGACACATCAGTAGACATGTTTTCTGGGCCCCTGTGACCTGTGTATCCATAATGATGATCCTAGGCCTCACCCAACCTGCAACCAGAACAGAATTTTTGCTTTTTGCAAAACAAACTGTAACAGTATCTGTATCTGTTACAGTTTGTTTTGTTCAGATAATGATGTGATGGCATGTTGGTATTGGATGATGTATAATGTATTTCTCTGTAGATTCCTTGCAGAACCACTTTATTTTATTTATTTTTGACATGAACATGACAGCAGGCCTTCATGTTTGACAATTGACATGCAGTCAGCAGCAGTCTCGCCACACAATTAGAATGTGAGGCCTGAAAATAAAGATCATGTCAAACCTTTATTGAATTTGTAGGCCATGTTACACATTTGTTATTTTTAGGGTTAGCCTATAAAAAGGTCAGATTTTACAGGGGCCATGCAGTTTCGAATTGCAGCCCTCCGTAGGTGCCCTTTGAGAGCGGTTTTGAAGGAGTCAAGGGATTTGCATGTCTTAGTGACTGTTGGTATAGGGGCGGGCGTTCTACAATCGATCACATTCACAATCACATCTATCCTATATAGGCGGCCTATCCTACGTTTATTAATGTTTTCGATGTTTATTAATGTTTATTAATGTATTTATTAACAGTATGCAGAATAGATATAGGTACTGGTACATTAACGCAGAACTCAATTCCCGTGACGCGAGGTAATGTATAGTTTATATTATAAGGGGGACCGGGGGTTGATCATTAATGTTGTTAAACGTATGATGATGATGTGGATGTGAATGTGATGGGCTGCAAGGCAAAACAAAAATGAAGTGATAAAACAATAAGGCCATATGTTCTATGTAACTATGTTCTTTTACTTTTATTAAATTTCCAAGCTACCCCCGCTTCTCCGCTACAAAGCAAGCCACAGACACAGCCCCACAGGGCCACAGCCCACAGAGCAGCTACCCGACCGTAACCCCCATGGAAAGCCCCAAGCGAGCCTCCCCCTAGAGCCCTCACACACGGTCCTGACTCCTGACTGTCTGGGGGCTTGGCGGCTAGACGTCAAGTCGTGCGATACGTTACGTTACGTTGGTGGCTACGTTACGTTACGTTGCGTCGGGTGGGACGCATTGTTGTGTTGGGTTGGTTGGGGGATGAGCAGTAGTGAGAACAAACATAACCAATAACCACCACCGTCCACCACTACTACTGGAGCTCTGTGGCTCCACTGTGCTGCTGCTCTTCAGCCTGCAGTGAGTCGATTGTTGTCGGGCGGAGGGGAGAGCAGAACAAGAAGCTGTCGCTGCTCTCGACTCTTCGCTGCTCCTGTGCTCTCCCTCCCGCGAGGAGAGCAGCAGAGCACCATTCCTACGGCCAACACTGAAAGTCTGGATCAGGCCGCTTCTCGTTCCCCGGGACCGCCGTTCGTTCGTTGTGTGAAGCGGCGGAGAGAAAAGAGCCTTGAAAGCAGCCCCGTTGGTTGGATGAGAACACGGTGTACGGAGCCAGCGCCACCGCCGAGGCCGAGGAGGCCGCTCTGCCGCCGCGGGCCCGCCGCTCTGCACGAAGAACCACAGCCCAGGTCGGTCGCTTCTTTTCGGTCTATCGCGGAGGAGTTCTGTTGGGTTCTTCTGGCTGACTTTTCGGCTCTGTCTGTTGCATTGATTCTGGAGTGGAGGAGCGTGCTCTACAAACAAACCCAAAAATGCACGAAGGGAGGAAGGAAGGAAGGAAGGAAGCGAGCTGGTTGAATTGTTTTAATTTGTTTTTGTTTGACGCCATTTGCTCCGTGGGAGAAGGAGAAGGGGAGGCTACTGGCCGCTGCGCTAATGTTATTGTTAAAGCTCCAGTTATCAGTGCACTGACTCACTCAGGGTGCAGTGGTGGAAAGTAAAGTAGCCTACTCATTGTATGCATAATGTTCCAGTCCATAATGTATAAAATATCTTTTGAAAATAGCCGATCTAAATGTATATAGGGCTGAATAAGTGGTTAGTGTGTTTTGTAATAATCAAAATCTGTCAAAGTAACCAGTAACTAAAGTTTTAATAGAATTGTAATGGAGTAAAAGTACATTTACTCTGAGATTTAGGGATTGTACTGTGGACTCCGAGTGTACCTAGTGGAGTGTACTGAAAACTGGAAACACTCCAATGAAGTAAAAACAAAAATAGCCTACCTCAAAATTGTACTGTTTATACTTTGGCGCTTGTTTATCTAAATTAAAATAAAACTGACATACAAGGCAGCTTTCAAAGCCAGCTCTGTGATGCGTACAGTCGGTCTGTACTTTTTGTAATTAAGCTTTAGGTACTGGGCCACCAACACTCTGTCATACTGGTTATAATTGTTTTATAACAACAGCCTCTAAGTCTGCACCCTGTCCAAATAGCTCAGTCAGTATACCAACAGTTACTACTCTATATAGTAGTACTACTAACGTGTAGGTGGCCTCCTCCTTCCCCCTGTGACGTTTAAATGACTCACTAACCCATTGATAAAATACTACTAACCAAGTTGCTGCTGACAGTTACAGTATACAGGAAACACACCTTTTTTGGCCCCCTGCCAAAGCGCCTGCTAATGTCCTTGGGTTCTAAGTTTAACACATTTCACAACCTGCATGCTGTAAGAATTTGACTAAATGTATTATTTAAAAAACTTTTATGGTAGAGTCAGGTGCTCACCGGAGACAAACAAGTCAGTGAAGACCTAGTGTGAAAAGGCTATTTCCTGAGTGCCTGGATGTGACACTTGGATAGTCACTAGTCAGACTTTTTAACTGCTGTCAAAAATGTAACAGCAGCATTTGCCTGGTGGCAAGTGTAAATTTCTAATATTGTTTTACGCAGAGCTTCTGTTTGTCCTGCATGTGATCACCAGACTGGATCATGTGCATGCTCTACTTTTCTGAAATAAAGTTTTTATAATGCTTACAACTAATTGGACCACAGCAGACATTATATATGTTTAAAAGTAAAACGTCTTTCTCCATCAACTAATGAGAAGTAAAGTTGCATGCAACTCTTGCCTGCGTTTAGGAAGTATGTTTGGTGTGAGCTGAGGCCAGCTTGTAGGATAAGATGAACGAGCAATGTTCTATTGTTCTTTCTGACTCAATGAAAAACAAATGCAATGGCGGGTTCATTGTGATGATTTACACCAAAGCGTACATTCTCATGCAGAAAGGTAATTCCTTTGTTAACCTCGACAGGAGAATGCACTTCATGCATCGTGGCGGGCCGGTCTTATCTCGTTGTCACCGTGGGCAACCTGTTCTTATCTTCTGAACACAAGTTAAGCTCTCAGCCCTCTAATGACATGTTTGTTTTGTATTTGTATAATTTAGAGCTATGCAAGCAGTGTGTGTGTTTAGTGTCCGCAAACCTGCACCGTAATATCTATGGTGGCTCGGAGGTGTGTGAATGTAGTTCATTTAGCTGGTGAGTCATGGTTCAAGGTTGTTGTATTAAGTTAGTTTCAACCTGGCGTCCCTATTTTGGTCATGCCATAATAGGCAAAACTGGCAGATCTACAAGTTGTAGACCGTCTGTTTTCATAGAATGACCCCGTAAAGAACAGCCTCAAAGACCAGCAACAGCCTTTTTACATTTTCAAAGACTGAAGTCTCCATGTAAACAAAAACTTGTAACGTGAGTAGCGTGACACCTCAGCTGATAGGGGATGAATGTTTATTTATTTATTTTTATATTCAGTATTTTTCTCACTGCCTGTGAACGCATTTATCTTCACAGCGACACCACGGCTCTTGAAGATGAAGAAGAAAGCTCGGCATCACCGGGCCCCGGCACCCCAGAGGTCGCCGTCGCCCATCATGCCGTCGCCCAACAAGGAGATCCTGACGTTCGCCGAGGCCAAGCGCATGGTGGAGATGGAGATCGACGGGCGCGTCCACCGGGTGAGCGTCTACGACCAGCTGGGCGTGATCTCGGACGATGACCCCATGGCCCAGGAGATGCTGGAGTGCACCAGCAACAAGGAGAATGCCGAGAAGCCTCAGAAGCAGGTCCTGCTGAGGTCCGTCCGGTTGAAGAACAGCCGCGAGAGGAGGAACGCCGCGTTGGGCATCGCCGCCGGCGGAGACTGCAGGGGCGTGCCGTCGGCGCCAGGCGCCACGGGCCCAAAGCTGCCGGAGCCCAAGTTCCGCACCGTGGAGTACAACCTCCCGGCCGTCCCCAAGCGGCCGTCCGCCTTCTACAAGCACGAGGAGAAGACGGAGGAGGAGCTGGACGAGGAGACGGAGTACGACATGGACGAGGAGGACTACGCCTGGCTGGACCTGGTGAACGAGAAGCGGCGGAGCGAGGGCGTCGGCCTGGTGTCCCACAATGTGTTCGAGTTCCTGGTGGACCGCTTTGAGAAGGAGTCACACCTGGAGGGCCTGGACCGCGCCGCCGGTGAGCCGCCCACACCCGTCGATGAGGACGCCATCTGCTGCATCTGCGCTGACGGCGAGTGCCACAACAGCAACGCCATCCTGTTCTGTGACATGTGCAACGTGGCGGTGCACCAGGAGTGCTATGGCGTGCCTTACATCCCCGAGGGCCAGTGGCTGTGCCGCCACTGCCTTCAGTCGCCTGTTCGGCCCGCCGACTGCATCCTCTGCCCCAACAAGGGCGGTGCCGTCAAGAAGACGGACGACGGGCGCTGGGGCCATGTGGTGTGCGCTCTGTGGGTGCCCGAGGTGGGCTTCTCCAACACCACCTTCATCGAGCCCATCGACGGCGTCCGCCTCATCCCCGCCGCCCGCTGGAAGCTCACCTGCTGCCTCTGTAAGCAGCGTGGCGTGGGGGCCTGCATCCAGTGTCACAAGGCCAACTGCTACACCGCCTTCCATGTCAGCTGCGCCCAGAAGGCTGGCCTCTTCATGAAGATGGAGCCCATCAAGGAGGTGACGGAGGCGGGCGAGCCCACCTTCTCGGTGAAGAAGACGGCGTACTGTGGCGCGCACACGCCCGCCAACTGCATCCCGAGGCCCCTCGCCATCTACGATGACGCCAAGCCTAAAAATGGACTGTGTAAGAAGGCCGGCAAGGGGTTAGGGGGCCGAGGGAGGTCGAAGAGGAAGAGCAAGCCGGAGCCTGAGGAGGACGCGGTGCCCGCCACTGTGCCTAATTTCCCCCCTGACAGGTGAGACCACTGATAACATGAAATATGGTGCATTGTGTGGGATTCATGCAATTAGTACATTGATGTTGCTTCCTTTTTTAATATATATGCTCTGTGAAATTAACTACTTAACTACTAGTACTACAAATAACATGTGGCAGCGAAGCCTAGTAAAATGGTTTGTATTTTGATAGCTCGAAATAATAAAAGTCTGCAGAACAGCACTGCTCCTATTCCTAATTGGTTTAAAACACTGAAAATATTACAGATGGTACCACGTTTTGGCCACCGTTGACATTCAGTCAAATGAGCATGCTAGGAATCCAAACTAAAATCTGGTTACAAATCTGTAAAGTCATTGTAAAAGGAGAAGTTCAGCTATTTGAGTCCAGGCAAGTCAAGTGGTCAACTTGTCCCTGGCCTTAAATGGCTGAACTTGTACATTGTACAATATTTGTACAATGTACTCTTGTGCTCGAGAACATTGCTATGTTTCAAGCACTGTAGTACTAAAACTTTCACACAAATTGAAGTCCAGCACCAGTGATGAACTGGATGTGCGCAACCCACTGTTCTGAACTTTACCCAAAGAGCTTTACATTGTGTAATGTGCATCACATTCACCCACTGCACACTGTGCACAGCAGAGGCAACCATGCAAGGCACCATCCTGCTCATCAGGAGCAGTTTAGGGGTTCAGTGTCTTGCTCAAGGACACTTCTGTCTAGTAAACCACACTTAGAAAGAATCATCACAAGATATTGTGAAATGTACTGAAGTACTGTGTTACTATAACGACTTGCATGACATTTCAATGTCATGCAAAAAGGTCTCGCAGGCAAGAGTTTACAGACTAATATATTCCCGGCACATTGAAAGTGCATGTCTCTCTCTCCACTTGGGACAGAAATGGTTGTATTGTCTTACAGAGGCATTAACACATTTGAAACGTTTTTTCAAAGTTGTCCCATTCTGCTTCTCACAATGGGATTTCCTGCTCATGTCTATCTTTGTCGTTCCAGGTTGAACACCATTCTCAATCAGGTGTCTATTCAGAAGAAGAAGGCATTTGTGGAGCTGGTGTTGAACTACTGGTCGCTGAAGAGACAGTCGAGGAACGGCCTACCTCTGATCAGACGTCTGCAAACCAGCCAGCAGTCCCAGAAGACCACACAGGCGGTCAGTCCAGCGAGTGCACACACACACATATATTGATATTAAAGCCATGTTGAAGTCTGACTCGTAGTCTGACTCGTAGTTACTACTATAGTTACTACATATATCGCCCATCATTTCTATCTGTCGCTTCTGTGCTCCATGAGCGAGGAACGAAAGTGTTGATTCCTTTCACTAGATTTGTACGACCGAGAAACATTTAGTAAATTCCACCGAACAAACCTGGAACAAAATGGTGCGTGCAAGTGGAAGAGCATTATGTCTTTCGAAAGAGAGCACCTGCTACCGGCTTATTCTCTCAAGCCCTATTTTATGCAAGCTCCTATAATGACATGGCCAAAATAGGGTGCCACGTTGAATGTTTTTCATATTCTACAGAAAAAAAGAAAGGGTCTGGGTGCTCGAAAGTTTTAAAAAAGTGTAGCGAAAGGTGCTCCTTGGTGAGGGTCTGAAAACTTGCATCTAAAACTTATATTCTACTATTTGGTCTGGTTCTTCTTGGCTGTTCTTCTGTCAGGGACCGGGTGTCCACAAGCAGAACGAGGAGGAGGGCAGGGCTCTGAAGGAACAGCTGAAACAGTGGCATCGTCTCCGCCACGACCTGGAGAGAGCCAGACTGCTGCTGGAGCTCATCCGCAAGCGAGAGAAACTCAAGAGAGAAGAGGTACGGAGAGAGTGAAGAGCATTGTTACAGCATTGTTTCCCAAACAGTGGGTCGGGACCCATTTGTGGGTCACGGACCCTTTTTATGCCTTTATTGATAGGGAACAGTAGTCAGACAGGAAAGGGTTTTGATTGATTGATTGAAATATTTATTAACAGTTTGTAGAATTTACAGTACATTTTAAGCACAAACTCAATACAAAGACTGTCAACTGTGAGTGGACGACCCAATTAAGCATTACACTTGTTTACAACAGGGTCCACATTGTTCAATTCATCAAAACATTTAAAGACATACAAACATTTAGAGACATACAAATAGACATTTCTATGTAGCTAAAGTACAGAACAGGAATTCATCATATGGGAAGCAAAAAAGGGAAAAGATACAATATACAGTGAGGGAAAATGGGGGGGGGGGGGTGGGGGGGATTCAGATTTTACAGAGGCCAGTTTCGAATTGCAGCCATCCGTAGGTGCCCTTTGAGAGCGGTTTTGAAGGAGTCAAGGGATTCACATGTCTTAATGACTGTTGGTAGGGCGTTCCACATTTTGGTGGCATAGGAGCGAAAATAATTTAGTCCCTTGTGGGGGGAGACAGGTGGGGAGTAGCACGTGGCAAAGGCCGTCGGGCTCGGGAGTCGAACCCACGGCACGCTGTCCGGCTGGCTTGGCAGCCTAGGTGAGCTAACTGTCTGGGCCCACGGACCCATTTTTACTCGAGTAAAAATCCCCTTTCCTTTTCCTTCAAAATAATTATATATATATATATATTTCAAAAGATGTTTTTTTAAATACAAAAAATACTTTTATAAATGTTAAAACAAACAAACTTCAAGGTTCAAGGTTGTCTTTATTTGTCTCCCTTGGGAGAAATTTGTCTTGGAGACACAACTGCATACAAATAACACAAAAAGGAAAAACACGATGAAACACCCATATACACAAAACAGAGATATTGCACACATTCCCTTGATAAAGTGCAACTAGTCAAAAAAGTGCTTTTGGCAATCCCTGAATCTCTGAGTCATTAAAGTGCATTCGGCAATCTCTGATTGAGCATTTTGATTGACAGGGGAACAAAAGAGTGTTTAAATCTATTATACACACCGTGGAGTTCTATACCTCCTCCCGGATGGCATTAGCTCGTACTCTCGGTACAATACATGCAAAGGGTCAGATACAATATTATTTCCAAGCCTGTCTCAACACTGCTTGTTCAAAGATGGCCTGGGGAGTGATGGGGGGGGGTGGACATGCCCATGATCTTCCCAGCCATATTTGCTAGCCTACTTATTTGAGATTTGTACTTCACAGTTGGATTGCCAAACCAGCTGGACATACCGTATCTTAGGATTGACTCTATACTAGCTCTGTAAAAGGTCAACATGATATTTACACTGACTCCAAAAAGCCTAAGTCTTCTGAGAAAGTGTAGACGCTGGTGTATCTTAGAACACAGTGTTTTAACATGCGTGTGCCAGCTCAGGTCCTCGTCGATCTGTACTCCCAGATACTTATACTTAAACTTCTATACATTTGAAATTCCATAAATAAAAATAATATGAATTAAGAGGTGTTGAAAATAACCATACTACAAGCTCACAACGCGGCCAGAAGTCGGACAAGCGTCTAATCTCTCGTTTAGGAACCGATGCATTACAGAAAGCTAGAACTGAGATGTGTATAACTAAACGATCTCTGGTTTGATCGCTGCAATGCCTGAAACCACTTTTTTGCTTGGCAAACACTTTGGCAAAAACCTTTGGCTGGAAAAAAAGTGTCTACACTTCACACAACGTGTATAAATTTGCAGCTACAGGTACATGTCTTTCTCCAGTGTTCTGGAACAGTACACACAACAATCCATACGTTTGCATACGTTTATACACACATTATAGTTGTAATTATATATTTATTTAGATAGGAATATGACAAATGGTAAAAAATTACAGAATTATAAGCTTATAACGCATCATACTGTGCTGCTTTAGAACCTTGTAAATCTGCTATTTGTGCTATTTTTATATTTCTAATACATTTTTTTGTTGAAAAGTTGCCCAAAATAGGGACAATTCTAGTCCTTTGTCCTTCTTGAGCAAGAAACTGATTCTGCTCCCCAAGCGCCCCCCGGTGGCAGCACACTGCTACTAATTGTCAGGATATGTGAAATGCAAAGAATGTATTTCGAGATCAATACAAAAATGAGTAGTGTAATAAACTATGACCGTTATGCATACACAGTGCAGTGTGCAAAGTAATATAATATTCATGTATGGTATTTACTATTTTATGTACAATATGAACAAGATGTGTACTGTACAGTGAGTCTAGGACCACAGTATAGAATGCAATAGTCTTGTCACTAGTTGAAAGAAAAATGAAATGTTCAACAATTGGAAACTGCTGGTGAATAGATTGAAAAGAGACTCTGGTTGATTTTGACAGCACATTTTGATTTAGTTTTAGTTTTTTGAGTAACATTGTATTTAGTTTTAGTCATATTTGAGTCACCTGAAATGTTTTAGTTTGTCGACAAAATGTATTTTGGAGGGCCTTGATGGTGTCGTAATGGCAGATTTTACACTTGGCTGCAGCGCAACGCGTTGTGAGCTTGTAGATCCGCTGTTGACGGATCTTCAAGATCTGTTGACAAAATTGTCAGTACATTTACTATTTAGTCTTATTTTAGTCATAGTAGGTTAGTTTTAATTTAGTTTTTATTACGTTTTCGTCAGTGAAAAAAGGCAGTCGAACATCTTTTGTCATTGACGAAATCAACACTGTCTGGATAAAATGTCTGTCTGTCTGTCTGTCTGTCTGTCTGTCTGTCTGTCTGTCTGTCTGTCTGTCTGTCTGTCTGTCTGTCTGTCTGTCAGATGAAGCTACAGCAGACCCTGCTGGAGGTACAGTTGTCTCCGTTCAACATTCTTCTCAGGGATCTACTGGATCAACTCCAGGAGAAAGACCAGGCTAAGATCTTCTCCCAGCCTGTCGACCTCACCGAGGTGAGCTTACCCGTCGTTAGAATTGGTCAAAAATAGGCCAAAATGACTAGCACATACAGTATCTGCTGTGGTTGGAGATGGTCTACCTACTACTTCTAGGACACCCACTAGTTGACAAGTAGTACTGCCTGAAGCTCATAAGCCCTTACCAAGTGGCTATTGCCACTTAATCCTCTGGCGTCTAACATTTTGTTTTAAAATATGGTCATGGGTGGTATGGCAGGCATGGAAGGATTGTTAAAGGACAATTCCATGCTAGAAGGCTTTCTTACCTTTATTTGTAGTTGTTATGTCCCCACCAAAGAGGTCCAGGTGTTATTTTGTGCAAAAGTGCATTATTGGCTATTTCCCCTAATATAAGCCCTCACTGGGGTTTGGGTTTTTGTGCTAATTCGCTTATTTCCATCGAAATAAGTAGTAAAGTGTGCCGCTTGGGAATTGGGATATACTAGTATTTCAATGCATTGTCTGGTTTGACTTTTTGTGCTATTTTTTACACGTTAGGGACGCTGGTTGTTAATGTGGTAAGATAACGTCCTCTCTGGCGCTCTGTCCGTCTCCCACTAGGTTCCCGACTACCTGGACCACATCAAGCAGCCCATGGACTTCTCTGCCATGCGGCAGCGCATCGACGCCCAGGTCTACAGCAGCCTGGACCGCTTCGAGGGCGACTTCAACCTCATCGTGAGCAACTGCATGAAGTACAACTCCAAGGACACGTACTTCCACCGGGCCGCCGTGCGGCTCCGCGACCAGGGCGGCGTGCTGTTCAGGAAGACGCGGCGCGACGCGGAGCGCATCGGCTTCGACGCGGAGAGCGGCATGCACCTCCCCGAGGCGCCCAAGGTGGAGGCGCAGCCGGCTTTCTCCTGGGAGGACGGTAAGGAGGTTGCCTTGCAGCCAGCGATGACGTGCATGGTTTGGACATCTGTTATGGAGCTCTTCACGGAGAAGTGGACATCTTATTGTATGTTGTCTTGTCTTCACGTAATTGTCCTTTTTTGTTCATTGCGTTTTTGTTACTTGGAAATGGATCTCTTTACGGGTTCCCCCGATTACGAAAATACCCGACAGTACCTGAGACCTGTACGGGTCCCGGAGCCGTGTTTTACCATAATAATTCACCGTAATCATCTCGGAACTCGGGTCGGTTTTCATTATGTAGCGGCTCTGAAAAGACTCGAGCTCAGCGCTGATCGGTAGATGGCACTGACATGCGATGAGATTACTGCAGCACAATATATGGGGAACGCATGCTGTCAGTTCAGTGAGAGCGGAGATCGCACAGACTAAGCATGGTTGGGCGATATGACTTAAAATTGATTAATTTACACAATAATTAACCATTAAAAAATATATATGTAACCTCTTGGTGGCACAGTCGGTAGTGCCTCAGTAAGTTATTTGATCCAATTATTGGTTTTCGGATATATATATATTCTCAGTTAACTGACCAGCCCTAATCCAATGCCCCTTCCTCTGTGAACCCCCCCCAGTGGACCGTCTTCTGAAGCCGGCCAATCGGCAGCACCTGTCCCTGGACAAGCAGCTGCATCAGCTGCTGGAGAAGTTCGACCTGACCTGCTCCATGAAGTCCAGCCCGTCGCGCAGCAAGCGCCTCAAGCTGCTCAAGAAGACCATCAACGACGTCCGCAGTGAGATGAGCCTGAAGCGAGTCCTGCCCTCCCACCACCGCAACCACCATAACCACCACAAATCCCACTCCAACTCCACCTCTTCCGCCTCTCTTTCCGTTTCTTCCCGCCTGGCTCCAGTGTCGGCCGACGAGGAGAGCACAAAGACCAATGGACACAGCCCAGACGATGAAGGTCTGTATCAAAACTGAAAATGTTCCCCTTCTTTTGTATATACAGTATATATAAACATGTATTAATTATCCATTATGTAATATCAATGCAGGATCATCCATGTCCACATTGCAATGTGTCTTGGAATCAATTAATTTCCATACCTCAACTGTAAACCCCAACTGGTTGGTGGAGACATAAAGTCATTGTCTGGAATCTAGCCTGATTCGCTACGTTTGTCTTTTTCTCACTTTGCTACTCAGTCTGGCCAGGCTCCTGTTTGACCCCTATTTCCATTACGTAGGCAAGTCAGGAGGATTCAGGAAGTGACTGGAGTTTTACATCATATTAACACTGGTCCTCTCCACAGACCAATCAGTACTTCAGAAGCCACAAGTTGTTTTCTCCAAATTCTCCCGTTTGGGAGAAAGGATTTTCGGACATTTACGAAGTGGGGAAAAAAAGAACTGAACGTAGCAAGCAGGCTGGATCCCAGACTAATAAAGCCACGTTGACATGGTGTTTCTAGTTGAATGGTTTAAAGGTCTTTAATGGTCTGTCTGTTCCACCCCACAGGGGACAAATCTATGCCCCCCAAGCTGGAGCCGTCAGACTCCATACCTCCCCTCGTCCACCCAGACGGAGACCCTGAACCGCCCACGCTCAAGCCCATCGACTCAGCCCCCGACTGCCACCGCAAGACCCCCGACAAACGGGTCAAGTTTGACGGAGGGAAGGGGAAGACGCCAGACCAAATCTTCTCCTCTCCTCCTCCTCCTCCTCCCGCGCTTCCCTCTCCCCCCGCCCCTCCTCTCCCGCCACCACCACGCCTCAACGGTCACTCTCACTCCTCCAACGCCAAGAATGCCTCGCCGAAGGGCAACGTGAGCGCGGTCGCCACTTCCACGCTGGCCGAGCCCGCCGCCACGGTCAGCCGGCGGACGGCCGTGCTCTTCCGCAAGCGCAGGGCGCCGGCCGCCGCCGCTCCCATCCCTCACGCCGCCCGAAAAGGCTGCCGGGGGGACGGAGGGGGAGGGGGAGGGGGGAGCACGGGTGGAGGAGGCGGCGGCGCGGGGCCGGACGGAGGTGGCACCGGTGGGAAAGGGGCCAAAGAGGTAAGCTCGTCACAATTGTTACATCCGCGTTGAAAACATGTAGATCTGCTATTTCCGCTATTCTTTTTAAATATACAATTTATACAAATGACAGTATCTTCTTGGTATATTTCAGCTGTTTGTCATATCTGCCCTGTGCACTTCTTTATTTTCGAAGCCTAAAAGCCAAAACAAAATGTAATTTCTGTTCACAATGTATCACCACTTGCATGACAATTTGTCGTCAACTTAAATGTGTGATATATTGACAGCCATACAAAGAGGAGGAGGAGGACGCGCTGGGTTCCAAGACCTTCCTGTCCGTGGTGATACCGCGGCTGGAGAACCTGCTCCACGGCCGCAAGAGGAGACGCGGAGGAGACGGCGAGGGGGGCGGAGCAGAGGGGGAGGGCGCCGCAGAGGGGGAGACCCCAGTGAAACGTCTCGACACGGGTGAGCAAACAAACGGTCACATGTTGACCAGACGCACGGCACGAACACACTAAAGACCCGAGGCCGAGTGCCTTCGAAATCGGTAGTCCTCCGACGTTTTTGTAATAAAAAATAAAATAAAACCATCCCCAAATTGGAATCGCGCATGTTGAAGGGCCTTTGTAGGCTGCGCCTCCAATAGCGCTTTCACTTCTGCCCATACTAAGTCAGACATACCCTTTCACAGTTTAAGCCAATCCGTGCTATCCTCGAGATCTCTCGTGGAAAGGTATTGAGGTCACCTGGGCCATCCACGAGAAACACGAGATTTGAGATTTAAAAATATTTATTTACCTTTATTTTTGCCTCGGTTAACTTCCACAGCTAGCATCCATAGGCCTCTCATTGTAGAAACGGCGTACATAATAGTCTGCGGTACACGTGCATGCGGTTATTAGTCTTATTTATGCTCAGAATGGCATAAAATGCCTTGTTTATAGCCTATTAAAACGTTAATCAAAGCCGCGCTGATCTTCATCGCTGCTGGTCCGTCCGTCCCCTTAGGCTTAGCCTACAGAAACGACACACTACATCACTTCCGGCGCGGGGCGGAAGTGACCCGTTTTCTACGTTTTTTTGCAGATTTTGCTGGCATCGGCGCCGCCCTCTGGCCTTGACGGCTGGGCAGTATTGTGTTACTTGGTTGAACTGTTGGTTTCCCAATTCCCACTGCATGTGCGTTACTTTGGGGTCTTGACTCCCGCTGCCTCGTCTCCTCTTCAGGCCTGTCTAATGGCTTCCTGGAGGACGAGGACGAGGAGGAGCACAAGGAACCTAGGAGACGCTGTGCGTCAGAGTCTTCCATCTCGTCTGGCAGCAGCCTGCCAGGCAGCACCAGGTAGGACTGACCATAGATATGGTTTTCAGCAGCCTGCCAGGCAGCACCAGGTAGGACTGACCATAGATATGGTTTTCAGCAGCCTGCCAGGCAGCACCAGGTAGGACTGACCATAGATATGGTTTTCAGCAGCCTGCCAGGCAGCACCAGGTAGGACTGACCATAGATATGGTTTTCAGCAGCCTGCCAGGCAGCACCAGGTAGGACTGACCATAGATATGGTTTTCTGAAAAACCTTATATTTCTGTATCAGATTTGAGGCACATTTTCACGATTTTTCAAAAATAGCAGACCTACAAGTTCACTCGGTGCCACGCTATGAGCTTGTAGATCTGCTATTTTTCAATAGCTAAAGCAGGGTTCCCCAATTAATTTTCCTCAAGGGCCATATTTTGACTACGGTACCAGGCTGGGGGCCGAGTCCGCGTGAGGTCGAGGTCTTGCCCTGAAAATTCATTTTCAGGGCAAGACCCCATTTGAAAAGGATGCCCAGTTTGACATGCATAGGCATAGGCGGGCCGCCTATTGGGGAACCCTGAGATAAAGTATAACATAATGCTTTAAAACACCAAAAGGCGTTCCCGCCCAAAATGGGTTATGCATGTATGCTAGACGGACTGAGTTGTCAATGGCGCGACATATGGAGTACCGAAGTCCTGACGTCACTCGTTCATCCCCATGTAATTTCTCTATGGAGAATAACATTGGGTCATCTTAGAATCGTCTCATATAAGAATCGTGGTCAAAAAATAAATAAATTGTCCCTGGAGGTGGCTCTGTATCGTTTACGTTAGTCAGTCACGCACATTTGTGTATTTCGGCAGCGTCACATCTTTTGATGCTTCATATCCAGAATACAGATTAGAAACAACTACTTTAATAATTGTAAATGTGTAGGTAATCAATGAAGATTTAAACATTTAGAGTATATTGTACATTAACAAGGCAGTACATTTGTATTCCGTAAAGATAATTGTAAATGATTTCCCACTTTTATTTTTGTTTGTTCGTTATATTTTTCTCCCAGCACCACCCTTAGTCTTCCTTAATGTTATATTGTTATATTTTTCTCCCAGCACCACCCTTAGTCTTCCAAAATGTTATATTAAATGTTATATCGTTATATTTGTCTCCCAGCACCAACCTTAGTCTTCCAAAATGTTATATTAAATGTTATATTGTTATATTTTTCTCCCAGCACCACCCTTAGTATTCCTAAATGTTATATTGTTCTCCCAGCACCACCCTTAGTCTTCCAAAATGTTATATTAAATGTTATTCTTTCTCCCAGCACCACCCTTAGTCTTCCAAAATGTTATATTAAATGTTATATTGTTATATTTTTCTCCCAGCACCACCCTTAGTCTTCCAAAATGTTATATTAAATGTTATATTGTTATATTTTTCTCCCAGCACCACCCTTAGTCTTCCAAAATGTTATATTAAATGTTATATTGTTATATCTTTCTCCCAGCACCAACCTTAGTCTTCCAAAATGTTATATTAAATGTTATATTATGTTTTCTCCCAGCACCACCCTTAGTCTTCCAAAATGTTATATTAAATGTTATATTGTTATATTTTTCTCCCAGCACCAACCTTAGTCTTCCAAAATGTTATATTAAATGTTATATTGTTATATTCTTCTCCCAGCACCACCCTTAGTCTTCCAAAATGTTATATTAAATGTTATATTGTTATATTCTTCTCCCAGCACCACCCTTAGTCTTCCAAAATGTTATATTAAATGTTATATTGTTATATTTTTCTCCCAGCACCACCCTTAGTCTTCCAAAATGCGGGAAGGGGAAACCCGCCCTGGTCCGGAGGAGCACTGTGGACGACAAAAGCGAACTCATCGCCTGCATCGAAAACGGGAACTTTGCAAAAGCCGCTCGGATCGCCGCCGGTGAGTTTGGAGTAGTTTTAGTAGTTTAAAACCCCTTTTGGTGTTAGCATTATGTCATGCTTTAGCTATTGAAAAATAGCAGATCTACAAGCTTGTAGGTCTGCTATTTTGTACGACTGACATAGAAACATAGCTTTTTCAGAAAACTGTCAGGATGTAGAAGACATTTATAGAATCTGATCTCAGGTCAAAATGGGTTAAAATGTACAGTGCCGGCCCAGGCCGTAGCGTAACGGTCTGGGCACCGGACTGGTAATCCAGTCGCAGTGTGCCGTGGGTTCGACTCCCGGACCCGACACGGCCTTTACTGCATGTCATCCCCCCATCTCTCTCCCGTTTCCTGTCAGCCTACTGTCTGTCCCTTCAAAAATCAATAAAAAAGGCGTAAGCCGGAAAAAAATAAAAAATAAAAAAGTACAGTGCCTCACCAAGAGAGTTTGTTCATATCGCACTTTGGTCTTTTTGCAGAATTTTGAGAGCCTATTAGTCAGGAGCTGTAATTTACCAGGCCTTAGAGGATCATGAGTTCCGTTTACATTGTGATGGTGATTCTGCGTGTGCTCAACGTTGACGCTCTTCTGCTGTTGTCTCTGCTTCTACAGAGGTGGGCAACAGCAACATCTGGATGCCCGCTAGTGCTGCAACAATTGCACTGGAGCCCCTAAAGCTTGTTTGGGCCAAATGTAGTGGATACCCCTCCTACCCTGCATTGGTGAGTGTGTGACTGTGTGCTAATCAGGGAGTGTGTTACATCAATATCATCCAACTGTGAATACTAGCTGGCTTCAGTTCTATGTATATGCAAAGAAGACCGTTGACGCAAAAGACATGTGGTTGTGGTCGTACTCCTAAGATCCTAAACACGTGTCTTCTGTTGGTACTTTCTGGCATTCATCTTTTGAAAACATTTAACTACTCCTACTTCTCCAGTAGGTGGCAGCCTTTCTTTATAAACCATCTCACAATTCAAGGTAAAACCATATATTGAAAGGAACGGACAGACTGAATGCATTGTCTGAATATAGTAACTGATGCAGTTGCTCAGACAGGTGGCATGAGGTGTACTCAGTTGAAACCACCACAGCTTCATCCCATTAAAACCTAGAAGGCATCTGCCATTTTAGATTTTAGCGTTGGCTATTCAGTATTATATCAATAAAGTTACACCCGCGTGAAGTGAGGGGCACTCTTATCATCATCCATAATCATATCATCATACATCACATTCTGTGCTCAGCCAATCAGCTGCACACACACACGCACGCGCGCACACACACACACACACACACACACACACACATCCAGCGGCTACATTACAAGCCCACAGTGCGACACGAAGAGAAATGTTGTAAGTGTGGAATAATTTAGAATTACGCCCAACCCCCCTGCACAGATAATAGACCCCCACATGCCCCGGGTGGGCTGTCAGCACAACGGGGTGTCTATCCCCATGCCTCCCATGGACGTGCTTCGTGTCGGCGAGAAGATGCAGATCAAGGAGGAAGAGAAGCTCTACCTGGTCCTCTTCTTCGACAACAAACGCAGCTGGTGAGTGCCATGTAACAGGCAAGGGTAAACGAACCCTCCATCGACACCTCTCCTGCCGCTCATTATTACTGCCGCTACTGCTAACACTATTACTCTGATGACAGGCTTTTGGTAATGCGAGTACTTAGTCCTCTAATGACTTGAGGTTTGGCGTGTGCGATCTTTTGAGTGTTTTTGGTGTGGATTTTGGGTTTAGCACTGAGAAATCCCACTGTTGAGCCACAACCTCTTTTTCTAGTAAGTAAGCCTCGCAGAGCCATGAGTTTCTATCGCGTGAGGCAGCTTGACGTACAAGTACAGCCCCTGGACATGGCGCTAGTATGTCGCAGGGACTTACCCCCAATCCAACCCTTGATGCTGAGTGCCAAGCAGAGAGGCATTAGGTCCCATTTTCTTTTATAGTCTTTGGTATCCCAGTCACACGTGTGACGCATGCCATTTGCTCTTGTCCCCCTCCTCGCAGGCAATGGCTACCTAGATCCAAGATGGTTCCTCTGGGGATGGACAAGACCATAGACAAGATCAAGATGATGGAGGGACGCACGTCAAGCATCCGCAAGGCCGTCCAGATAGCCTTCAACCGCGCCATGAACCACCTGAGCATAGTGCAGGACGAGCCTATCAGCGACCTGAGTGACGTGGACTGAAAGACGCACACGTTTTTGTTTTACTTTACTTGTGAGGACATATATTTTAGGGTGGCGATTTTATGAATGCCATTATAACGGCTTTTCTCAAGGCTGCAAGCTCGCAACACACATCCAGCACTGCGATGTGTTGTGAGCTTGTAGATCTGTTATATTTGGTTCGCGACACAGCCCCACCTAAATTTAAAGCGGGAATAAATGTAACCTCAGCAGCCCAGACCCCTAAGCCCAAACTCTATATGCCTAACCCTAACATGATTCTATTCTTAACTGTAAGCCTAACTCTTTAACCATAAAACATTTGGCCCTCACAAGTATAGTAATACAAGCGCACTCACCCACACACACACACACGTGCGCGTCTTACTCCTCAACCGTTTTTGCTCTCAGGCCTGACCTGTACCTCTGATATCCGCTACCTTACTCTTCTGACTGTCTCCGCAGAGGCCTCTAAACACGTGTTTACTGGACAGCCGTCATGGCGGTCCTCCCCCTGGTGTGTCCGTTCCCTTACATACACTCCTCTCAAAACTGGCCGGACATTGACCCGGTTTGCTGCTTAAAACGAATGTTCCAGTCTGTCCTTCTATCTCCTGACTGTGTGCCGAGAGACTGCTGCCTGCCATGTGTCTTCACAGCGGTGCTGAACGCCGCTGTGTTCCTTCCTAAACCACTCTGCCGATCCCCTCGCTCCTTCACGCACTGCCTCCATGTCATTTCAACACACTCCGCTGCATATCCATTGTTTGTGTTCGGTTGTGCTTTTTAAGTGCATCTTGGGTCTCTCAACGGGTCGCAGCGAGCTTGTAGATCGTCTATTTTCAGTTTTTGTCAGTCATTGTTGTGACTGAATTATTTTTCCCGACAAAAACAACTGTAGATTCAGTCTACTAAAATCATATGGTATTTATTCCACTAAAACTAGACTAAAGGTGACACATTTCAGATGAAATGCAATTTTATGCAAAATACAGAAAATGCGATGTTCAAAGCTTTGGAGCAGGGTGGGAGATTAACATTGAAGGTCGCAGCACCAATGTGGCTCTGTTTTTTACAGGTTTATTTACACAGCCACACTGCTGTCCACCTACAAGACCAGCCACTGTGGTAGGTCACCAACGACCAGGTCTGTCCTACACTGCAGAATTCCTTGCGTTAGAGGCGACATATTTTGCTTTAACTTATTTCCTGTCATATCGTCACTGTCGGGGAGGCTGAACTCAGGTGCTACATAAAAGTATAAGGATACCCAGGATGGATGCATCCAAACTATGTGCAGATGTGAGACTTTGGTCCACTGAGGAGAATTAATTGACATCATTAACATAATGATAAACAGCTTAGATTTGTGGAAATTGGCTTCCTCATTTCCTCGCTCCCTGCGTTGGTGGTATAGTGGTTCACATAGCAGCCTTCCAAGCTGTTGACCTGGGTTTGTTCCCGGCCAACACAAAACAATCTTGTGGACCACAATGGCAACAAGCCACTGCTTTTTGTGTTCTCCTTTTAACATAACCTTTGACTGTACTACCTGTACTTTTAACAAACCTGATAATGAAGTATTCAATCAATCAAATTCATATGCCAATGGCCATTGGCCATGTGCAAGTTCATATCAATTGGACAAACCACTGAGGAGGAATATAGTTTTCCTCATTTTATAGTGGTTGTGTTTTTTTTTTTTGAGTGGGGCAGCTGCTCAAATGCACAGCTTCGTTTGTATGTCTGTCTGTCCGTTTGAGAACGGAATGTGCTCATATGATTGGATATTATGTTGTTGACATCATCGGACGTCATCATTGTGACGAAAGGCACCGCTCACTTCACACGAGTCTGAATTGTCTTCTCTTCTATGAATCATGCAAAGCTGAAACTGAGCACCGTGAGAAACAAAACAAAATAGTTAATTTCTCACCCTGCTTTTGAGTGTGTTTCTGTGAGTGGTCAGATCAGCATACTGTAGCCAAAGCTTATTTTCTTGCCAGGTAACAAACATTCACTCAAGTCAAATCCACATAAAAGAGGACCTTTTGTTTATATTTAAATGACCGTTGTAAATAATCTGTATAATTGCCTGACACTAACTTATTTTGTAGTTTTGACGAGAAAAAAAGGGTACTGTACAAGACTTTTCTTAGTATTTATACTTTGATTTGTTAGCAGCACTAAAGGTGTGATGCTTTCTGATTTAAGAATAAATAAATAAAACAGCTCATAGAAGCCTTAGTGTGAACGAATAGGGCTAAAACATGTTTCTGAAAGTATTCCCTTCAAAAATTCTATTGTTTTATAATAAGTTATTGAAGTTCCATTTGACATTGATCTTTTTTTGTTTGTTTGTTTTTTACTTGGGTGGGAGGGGCGATGGGGGGATAGTTTTAGTATATTTTTGTTCACATATTTATAATATTAAATCTATATGTAAGTCTCGATTGCTCATACCGGAAGTTTAATGTGGAAAACAAAAAAGTGTTCCTCTCAAGAAAACCAAAATAAATGTTGCTGCCCAGATTTTTATTTGATTTGATATGTTTTACGGATACATTTGTGTGACGTGCAAAACTATTGCAAAGACAAGAAAAAAATCATGTAAACGTTTATTTTCTAACATTATTTGACTGTTAACTTGAGCGTATGGCTACAGTTCTTGGGAAATGTGCCTGTGTTAACTTATTGTAAAGTATTTTGCATTACTTTATATTCACAGAAAGACGCGAGTATCGATTGTGGCAAATGTGGCACATTTTGAGATGGATTCTAATGATTGCCTTTTTAAATTTAATTTCTTTCATTTCATACAATTTACCTGTAGACTTCATGACATTCATTTTTATAGTAGACTTTTGTTTTCTGGGTAGCATTGAATGGTTTTGGTATTTCATTTTATATTTAATTGTAGATTTTTTCCCCCTGTTTTTGTCATATTGAAGAACTATTGCTGGGAATGTTTCTTTTGTACTAAAGCAGAAAATAAAACAAAAAAATTATAATATGAAAGTAAAAATGTTATGTTTTGTTTTTTAAACCCACCAAGTAGGTAAATGATTTGTCCTCATCTGTCTTGGAGCCAGCTTTTACCTGGAAGCTAGTGGATTGTGTTGTGTTTTACGCTTGCTATGTACCTGCAACACAAGTGGAACCTAACAAGTTTACGGAATATCTCAATCAGTATGTTTCTATTATAAATGTCATGATGTGACATATTTTCCACTTGTTATTTCTAACATTGCTGTTTGTTTGACTTTTTCCTTGGCATTAATGTTCCTCTTTGCCACTTAAATCCTCTATCTGCACTTGGTAAAACAGACCTGAGCTATGTACTTGGTCTGCTCTCGTTTCCTTCTACACCAAATCTCTTTGCCGGAAATAGCTGCTCTACAAGCTCACAAGCGTCACATCACTCACAACACGTGAGCATGTAGATCTGCTATTTCCGGGAAATGTTACCTCCAGAATAGTGGGCTCAAGGGTTCAAGTGGTTAATAGTATTTAAATTCAGACCATACTCTTAACCCTTCTATTATAGAAATTACCCATTCTGCAATAATCATTAATTTACTATTTCAACACTAGAGGGAGACCTTGCAATATTTATCACAGTCTCGTAAAGCAGCATAATATGATGCACTGGGATGTTGGATTGTGAAGTCTTTCCTGACTTGCTGTCCTAAAGCATAAACAACTAAACAAGGACTGTCCATATGATATTGGATTTGATCTTTCCCGTAATCACTTATTTGGTAGTGGTATGCATGGGTCTAAAGTCTAAACTAAAGCAATGAGTGTCAAATGGCCCAAATGATTACATTCCCAATAATCTTTATTGATCCACCAAAGACAATGCATAGTTATGCAAAATTGTGGAGCTGTTTTATGATAATGGTCTTCACTATTAATATGCGCGACTACTTTCTCATGTCTGTCTGTCTGTCTGCCTCTCTCACTCTGACTCTTTCTTTGCCATCTCCATCCATTCCCCTCTCTTTCTCCTGTGGCCCAGAAGGTAGAGCCAATGATCCAGTGATCCATGGGTCAGTGGTTCGAATCCCGGCTCCTCCTGTCTACATGTCGAAGTGTCCTTGGGCAAGACATTGAACCCCAAATTTCTTCCGATGTGCTGGTTGGTATACCTTGCATGGCTTCCGCCGCAATCGGTGTATAAATGTGTGTGTGAATGGGTGAATGTAATGCACAATCTATGTAGAGCGCCTTGGATAAAGGCGATAAATGCACCATTTGCCTGTATTTACCATTTTGTCAATCATCCTTCTCCTAAGTTGTGCTGTTTATATAATTTTGTCCACATCAATTCATATCTCATAACATGAATATTGATTTTCTGTGGGCAATGCATTCAGACATGTGTCACTTTGCCAATACTTGAATCTGTAATTGTTTGTCCCCTGTCTATAACAGACACATTCACTCATATGCTAGTGGATTAAACATTATTCCAGAAATAGCCTATGGGTACCAAGATTAATTGAAAAAAATAAAATAAAGAAAAGGTATGTATAGGCTCAGTGTTGCAGGAATACAAAAATCACAAAGAGAGAAATATATTAAATAAACTATTTGAGATCTCTTTCTCTCTCTTTCACCCTCCACCTCTCTCATACAACAAATACTGTACATTATATATTATGTCTGTGTACATCTGCTATGTTGTGAGCGTGGATCTACTATTTTTCATAGCACATAGAAAATCACAAATTGTGTATCAGCATTCAGCGGTGACCATTGGCCAAATTATTTTCAGATGGGTGTCCGTGGCCAAATACATATGGGGCCCGGGGGGTCCTTTCATTGACATTGAAAAGGTTTGAGAACCACTGCTTCGTTTCCAGAGCAGATTTGAATGTCCCGCCCTGCAGCCGAGCGACTCCTCCAGGATCATAGGAGAACACGCCGCTCTGCAGCGTTGCCATGGCTGCTTATTATAAGCTACTCTGGGGGGTCTTGTTTCTAAAGTGTAGTTTGGTATTGCTTAACCTTAACTTGACCACCTCAGATTAACATAATAATGTAATGTTCTGTGTATCAGTATACTCATATGAAAACATTTTGTGCCAGGGCACCCCCGTTGTTAAAATGTTTTAAAAATATGTCACACTTTTCACTTATTTGGGCTTCCTCCTGAATCGTGTCTGCAATTTGTCGGAAAACATTTTACCAGGGACCCCATACAATCATTCATTTTAAATAGCATATCGTTAGCCTCATAGGATAAATGCATAAGTCATTTTTTATGATTTTCGGATAATAAGGAAAAACACATTTTCTCGCAAGTATGTAAGAGTTTTTAATGCAGATTTTTACAATGGTTTCCTGAGGGGTTAACAAAATGTTTTTTACAAAAAGATAAACATGAGAGTCATTCCATAACAAAAAAAAGTGACTTAGGCCATTTTCAAGAAAATAATCTGTGACTTAGGCATTTTTTAATACATGTCTACTAAACACCTGGGGGTCTATTAGAGTGATGTTAACTCCATACTAAACACCTGGGGGTCTATTAGAGTAATGTTAACTCCATACTAAACACCTGGGGGTCTATTAGAGTGATGTTAACTCCATACTAAACACCTGGGGGTCTATTAGAGTGATGTTAACTCCATACTAAACACCTGGGGGTCTATTAGAGTGATGTTACCATACTAAACACCTGGGGGTCTATTAGAGTAATGTTAACTCCATACTAAACACCTGGGGGTCTATTAGAGTAATGTTAACTCCATACTAAACACCTGGGGGTCTATTAGAGTGATGTTAACTCCATACTAAACACCTGGGGGTCTATTAGAGTGATGTTAACTCCATACTAAACACCTGGGGGTCTATTAGAGTGATGTTAACTCCATACTAAACACCTGGGGGTCTATTAGAGTGATGTTAACTCCATACTAAACACTTGGGGGTCTATTAGAGTAATGTTAACTCCATACTAAACACCTGGGGGTCTGTTAGAGTAATGTTAACTCCATACAGAACACCTGGGGGTCTATTAGAGTGATGTTAACTCCATACTAAACACCTGGGGGTCTATTAGAGTAATGTTAACTCCATACTAAACACCTGGGGGTCTGTTAGAGTAATGTTAACTCCATACAGAACACCTGGGGGTCTATTAGAGTGATGTTAACTCCATACTAAACACCTGGGGGTCTATTAGAGTAATGTTAACTCCATACTAAACACCTGGGGGTCTATTAGAGTAATGTTAACTCCATACTAAACACCTGGGGGTCTGTTAGAGTAATGTTAACTCCATACAGAACACCTGGGGGTCTATTAGAGTGATGTTAACTCCATACTAAACACCTGGGGGTCTGTTAGAGTAATGTTAACTCCATACAGAACACCTGGGGGTATATTAGAGTGATGTTAACTCCATACTAAACACCTGGGGGTCTGTTAGAGTAATGTTAACTCCATACAGAACACCTGGGGGTCTATTAGAGTAATGTTAACTCCATACAGAACACCTGGGGGTCTATTAGAGTGATGTTAACTCCATACTAAACACCTGGGGGTCTATTAGAGTAATGTTAACTCCATACTAAACACCTGGGGGTCTGTTAGAGTAATGTTAACTCCATACAGAACACCTGGGGGTCTATTAGAGTGATGTTAACTCCATACTAAACACCTGGGGGTCTATTAGAGTAATGTTAACTCCATACTAAACACCTTGGGGTCTGTTAGAGTAATGTTAACTCCATACAGAACACCTGGGGGTCTATTAGAGTGATGTTAACTCCATACTAAACACCTGGGGGTCTGTTAGAGTAATGTTAACTCCATACTAAACACCTGGGGGTCTGTTAGAGTAATGTTAACTCCATACAGAACACCTGGGGGTCTATTAGAGTGATGTTAACTCCATACTAAACACCTGGGGGTCTATTAGAGTGATGTTAACTCCATACTAAACACCTGGGGGTCTGTTAGAGTAATGTTAACTCCATACAGAACACCTGGGGGTCTATTAGAGTAATGTTAACTCCATACTAAACACCTGGGAGTCTGTTAGAGTAATGTTAACTCCATACTAAACACCTGGGGGTCTGTTAGAGTAATGTTAACTCCATACAGAACACCTGGGGGTCTATTAGAGTGATGTTAACTCCATACTAAACACCTGGGGGTCTATTAGAGTGATGTTAACTCCATACTAAACACCTGGGGGTCTATTAGAGTGATGTTAACTCCATACTAAACACCTGGGGGTCTATTAGAGTAATGTTAACTCCATACTAAACACCTGGGGGTCTATTAGAGTAATGTTAACTCCATACTAAACACCTGGGGGTCTATTAGAGTGATGTTAACTCCATACTAACCACCTGGGGGTCTGTTAGAGTAATGTTAACTCCATACTAAACACCTGGGGGTCTGTTAGAGTAATGTTAACTACATACTAAACACCTGGGGGTCTATTAGAGTGATGTTAACTCCATACTAAACACCTGGGGTCTATTAGAGTAATGTTAACTCCATACAGAACACCTGGGGGTCTATTAGAGTAATGTTAACTCCATACTAAACACCTGGGGGTCTATTAGAGTAATGTTAACTCCATACTAAACACCTGGGGGTCTGTTAGAGTAATGTTAACTCCATACTAAACACCTGGGGGTCTATTAGAGTAACTGTTGTTTGCTGTGTATGCAATGTAAAAATGCCCAAGTCACACAAAGTGAGTTAGGCGGCAACGTAAAAATGCTCAAATCACACAAGTGACTTAGGCAGATCATCATTTTTGAAGATTGTGAGCTTTGTGATTGGCTGAGGACATAGGCGATGATCCAGAACGATGCAGCAGCCCCAGGAGATCACCTGTATGCAGAAATCTCAATTTCGCCAAAAATTGACTTAGGCATTTATCCTATGAGGCTAACGATATATTTAATAGCAAGCAGCCAGGGGTTCGCTTCTTTGGGGCTTGTTTTCATAGACCTGGTTGGTTGCTTGTTTCTCTCTCAATTCCTGGCAACACTGACTACGAGCCGCTGACAAACAAGCAGTGAAGTGAAGCCACAGCTCCGCAGTCCGCAGTGATTCCAAGCTTCCCCGCGGAACGCTCTCATGTTTTAGGGTGAAAAAACCCCACATTTAAATGAAGTGACTCTTATTGAACGCCAGCGCACACAACCATTTGTTTTACAAGCTTGGGAACCGGCACACAATACTTTCTCATTATTGGACGCAGTTCTTCTAATTCCTCCTTCGGGAATGTGTTGCTGCTGTGCGCCGAACTAAGGAGCGGGACGTGGTTGAACAGCGACGCCGGGGATGAGTGGAGGCAGCGCGGCGTCCGGCGCGGCGCCCTGCCGCTTCGCTCACTACTTTGTCATCTGCGGAATAGACACGGAGACTGGACTAGAACCGGACGAATTAGCGGGTATGCTCAAGTCATTATTATTATATCTGCCTAGTCTTGGATCAAGACGATCATCACAGATGTATTTTATCGATATTTGTTTTTACATTTGCTACTCAATTGTAGCCTTGGATCAAGACAGATGTATTTTATCGAGTCAGACTTTTACTTTCGTATCAATATGATGCATCTATATATGGAAATGTCAAAATCGATAAAATACATCTATGATAGTCTTGATCCAAGGCTATCACACACTCATATGTCACAACAACACAACTTATCCAAGTTATCTATATCCATTGGGAGATTGGCTCAAATTCAATTAGTACTACCCATCAAGTGACGTTACATGGCAATGCTTAAAGGAGTACAATTTCTTAAGGAACAGATTTATATATTTCTTACAATGATAATCTTATTTGTTCTTACAACTGTTATGTGAACACCACCAGAACAAAGGATGCAGCGTTCGGGTCGGTGTCGGTGACAGTAACGTTAGACTTGTTTACATTCTTGGCCAGTCTCAGCAGCACTAGGCTCTTTGAACTAATATTATATATTCACAGTATGTGGCAATTAAAAAGCACGAGTTATCATGGATAATTTTGATGTCATGCATGTAGTATGAGGGTATAGTAGGCTATAACATTATGAAATTAAGCATTTGAATAGTCAGTGCAATGTGTAAGTTGCTGATGTAATCAAGTTGCTTGTTTGTCAGTGCCAGGGGGTTATGTGTGAAAGAGAACAACTATATGGTCGTCTTTTGTAATCGCTATGTTAGTTAATATTCAGACTTGTATTCTTCTTGAGCACGATCAAAATCTACCTTATTGGCACAATGACATCACAGGTTTATAGCAGGTGCAGAGAAGAGGGACGGACGGTGACATTGTTTTAGTACGAGTTCCATCGTCTTTTGTTTTGAGAAAGAGAAAAGAAGGGAGAGCAAAGAGAAAAATCTAACAGTAAAGAGAAACATATATAGGAGAGGCAAAGATATCTACGTCGACCAGCACATTATATGAGGTTAGACATGTCACATAAGGACAAGGTGCAAGGAGGTAACGGTAGGTCCACATTCAGGCCAAGGACAGACCACATAGCTGAGAGAGAGATGAAGCACCCACCCCCACTACATAATTGTATACAAATGTCTTGCAGTTTCAACTTGTTCATACTAGACTAGATAGCTTCATTAAAATTGATTGACACACGGTATATTTTCTATTAATCCGTTGGATTCATGCTAATGTAGGACTATATTTTCAGACCTTTTCAACCCTCAATATTTATACGACTTGACTGTTGGCTCTCTGCTGGGTCTGCTCTTGACTCTATTCCTCTCTACACCAACTCTCAGAAAATAACATGTACAAGCTTTATAGATCTGCCACTTTCGTCTAATGTTCCCCATCCCACAACAATTTGGCGGACCCCTTGTAGTATCTCTGAGGACACTTTAAGGTCTATACATCAGTCACACATTGTAGTAAGTTTGTGCTTCAGAGAAGTACACGGTATCTTTCTGTACGAAGCAGATGCATTGATTTATAGTATACCTCCGTCCTCCCCACCACTGAACCTTGGACTGAGGTCTGATCTGGGGCCAGTCAGGCCAACCTATAATACAGCTCTGGTCCATTTGGTTCAGAGCCAGACATGTTCCTCTAACAGGCATTATATTCAGTCTATAGTGGATCTGTTCCCATGTGGTGTGACACTCATTCATAACAACAATGCACAGTGCACACCACACACCTTTTTTTGCACGCTGCGTTACTGAATTATTGCACCACATTAGTACCACATGTCTGACTCTGTGGCTCTAGTCAATCCCTTGGCTCAAAGTTCAGTGTGTGTGTGTAACCAAGCACATTAGTATTTGTATTGTATTATTCTTAATCGATGAATCGTCAAAACGAGACAATCATTTAGTATGATTAGCCACTTAAGTCCTGTTCTATACTTGATAGTACTGTACAACAGTGTTGTACAGTCCCCCCCCCCCCCCCCCCCCCCAACAAACACACACACACACACACACACACACACACACACACGGCACGTTGTGGGCTTGTACATCCGTTTGATTAATAAAATCAATCGTTTTTTTCTAGTCGATTAAATCAATGAACCTGCTGGGCCCGCAGCTCACATGTGATGCCGTGACCCGGTGACCGATGTGAGCCCTGACTGCTCATTTTCAGCTCTACTGCATTTATTGATTCAACAAGTGGACTCTTGCTCCAAAACAAATGTCCTTGCTGCAGCAAACAGAACAGACTCTAGGGCCCTGGAAGTGACTGGAGGAGAGGTCGATGTTGGGCATTCAAAGAGCACGGAGTCCGTTTTCATGTAAAATCTTAATGATTTTTGTTGATTCACAGGTTCACACTGTGTGTGTCTTGCCTTGCCTTGCCTTAAGGCTGTGGTGACTGATGAGTATCAGTATCTGAGATATGATACTGTTGATTGAGGAGTAAAGTTATGAGTGTCCTCTTTGCTGATGATAGCATTATATCTGATGATGTCTGATGATGTCTGCTGTGCTCCCACTTGCTTGAAAAACACTATCCTAAACAACACATAGGGCCTGTACTCACGTACGTGTATGTGTTGTTTAGGGAGGGAAATACAATCAATTTCTATTAACAAAAAGACTAAGCCTTGAGATTCACATGCTCTTCTGGGGAGCTGAACCTATACAGTATACTAGTTTGATCTAATTACACTTGTTGCAATCTTATCAGAATATTTAAAAGCAATGGATGGCTCATGATGTCATTATTGGGGCTGTTGATGAGGTCATTGGGACGCATGGAGCTTGATCAGTGTCAGTGACGACATCTGTGTGGGACATCTCTGGGGGATTGGCTCAGTCTGTCGTCCCCTTGATATGATTAGCTGATTATATGGTTCAGCTTGAGCTGGAACCATGGCAGTAAACATAAAACAAAGAAACAATATGTTTTTTTTTACATTGTCATAATAAAACTGCATATTTTTGTATTTTCTGTATCGTCGTTTGTTTGAATGTTTATGGACCACAGCGTAAACAAGCCTTTGGCTTTTTGTGGTGATTCATTTTTTTTTCTTTTTTTTTTAAGATATTTTTTTGCGGCTTACGCCTTTATTGATTTTTTAAGGGATAGACAGTAGGCTGACAGGAAACGGGAGAGAGATGGGTGGATGACATGCGGTAAAGGCCGTGTCGGGTCCGGGAGTCGAACCCGCGGCACACCGCGACTGGATCACCAGTCCGGTGCCCAGACCGTTACGCTACGGCCTGGGCCGTCGTGATCCATTTTGGCTTTATTTTTTTAACGTACTGCTGTACGTTTGAGTCAATGGAAAAAGTGAGTCATTTAAAAGTAGGAAAGCTAGGAGAAAGTAAACGGGAGAGAGAATGAGATTCTGGGATAATGCGTGTGGTGACCGAGACTCTGGAGTCACACCGGCATCTCACCCACGCTATACACACTGGACAGACAAGACATCATTCTAAAATAGATTGTTAAAAAATTGGCATGTCTTGTGTCTCTTTTTTTTTTTTTTTAAGATATTCTTTTGTGGCTTACGCCTTTTTATTGTTTTTTTGAAGGGACAGACAGTAGGCTGACGGGAAACGGGAGAGAGATGGGGGAAGACATGCAGTAAAGGCCGTGTCGGGCTCGGGAGTCGAACCCACGGCACACTGCGACTGGATTACCAGTCGGGTGCCCAGACGGTTACGCCACCGCCTGGGCTGTCTTGTGTCTCTTGTCGTCTCCCTCCACCACCTCCTGTTATCAGAACAGAAGCAGTCCATCCATCCCCATGACGTACGTTTTGTCCGTCCTTTCTCTAGCTCATCATCCCATGATCTGTCCGTTGAGGGGAGTTACAACTCAGATCAGGCCTGTATTCCAGTTCGCCCCCACTCTCGGACGACGCTAATGCTGCCGTGATTGATATCGCAATGACACACGACTCCATGAAGGTCCTCTTTATTACCTTCAGCCAGGCTAGCGTCTCAGTCCCACCCACTCCCAAACAACCCCCGCGTATTCATCATGTGCACTGCGTGGCCGTGGTTGTTGTTGTGACCCACATTAGCCCGTAGTAGTGGTGGATGCCTTTTGCTTATTTTAGCCTGTGATTCCCCTCCTCCCATCCCTTTTGTGTGGCAGCAGCCCTATTTTCCCCAGGCCCATTGTTCAGGCTAGAGGGCCAGACTTCCTGTGGAGCTGCCTAGGCTGGGACCATAGAGTGAAAGTTCTAACTCGACGGACTCCTGCGTGGTCGATGGTCTCGGGGCTGGTGGTGTTGTGTGATCGGAGCAGTGGGTGGCTTTGATAAGAGGCCTGTGATCTGTGCCCGTCTCTCTGTGTGTAGGAATGTGAGCACGTGGTTATTTTTTATTTTTTGTCCCGTCCGTCCAAACAAAACGTTTTGATCCACGCCGGAGTCATAATTAGTGGCTTTAGTTCCACCCAAAAAATAACAGCCCTGTCTCGATCCAGACCGCTTCTCTCTCAGGATGTCGGTGATTCTATAAGCTTTATAAATACACGCTGGCTGATTTGAGAAGGGCACTGGAAACAGTTGCCACTGGAGAGAGAGGAAGAAGTGCCCTGCGTCGTGTTTTGTGTGCTCTGGATTGTAACACCAGATGCATTGTGGGTTCGTTGGTGGCATTGCGGAGGCGAAAGGTGAGAGGGGGAGCTATTCTTGGGAGGGTGATGAAGCTGGCGAGCTATTTGTAGATGGAAATATTAGGCCAGTATTGCTTCCTCACGGGTCGCACACCCTTCACCCTCTCTGATACGAGATATGTGACAAGTGGTTTACCCAGCATGAGAGCAGCCACTCTCACTGAAATGCACAAACACACACACACACACACACACACACACACACACACACACACACACGCACGCATACAGTATGCACAAGCAGATACACACGGCCTCGTTTACTCAGCTTCAGTTCTCCACCATGTTGCCTCCAATCAGCCAGGTGCTCACCTCTCTCTCTCTCTCTTCATCATTTGTGTCATTAATTTGCAGAGAACGACATGCTTGTCGTTCCCCAGCTCCAGCGATGCCAGCTCCTTCTCCTCCGCCCCATATCCTTTCATGTCTCCGTCTGCGTTCTGTCCCCCCCCCCTCCCCCCCACACACACACACCACCATCACTGTGCACTGCAAGTCACAGACTAGTGACACTGAATCAGGCACGCTATACAGTCTAGTCTAGTCTAGACTCTAGAGCAGCAGTCCCCAAACATTTTTGGCCGTGCAGGCGTGCACCCCCTGTTATACCTCCCGAACTAGCCGACACTCCCCCAACGCTCAGTCTCGTTGTATTTGGCCGAGAATTATATATTTTTAATATGATTATGGCAAATAATCACAGAATGTCACTGCATTGAGAGACATGCAGCTGCTGTACTCCCGCAGCCGCTCTATACATCTCCTTACAACAGTGGCTTACTGGATTTAGCCGTTTGTGCAACACCAACACGATAAAACCGCCATTACCGTTCTCAGTCCTGGGGACTGATTTCAGTCCTGAGGATTTCATAAGGGTCATTAAATGGCATCCGTGCAGATTTGCAAAACATCATTTTCAGTCTTGGGATTTTTTTTGTCTTTAAGCCCTGTCTAGAGCACTGTTTCCACCCAAACAGTGGGTCGGAGGACCCAATTGTGGGTGGCGGACACATTGTTATTGGTCCCTGAATTCCCTGAATTGGAAAACAAATAGTTAAGCACCTTTAATAAGTAGTAGCTTCATAGCTTGTACTAGTTTGGGGTCCCGGGTGAATATCTTATTTCTGTTTTGGGTCACGGGCTAAAGAAGTTTGGGAACCACTGGTCTCTAGAGACCCTCAGTGTGCTATCATCACTGCCAAGGGGGTTAGCCCCACCGCTGTGACCGCTGCAGCCCGCTGAACTGAACCTGTTCATAATTGCACCTCAGGGAGTCGGATGTCCCCGGGCCGCTCGAAAAAGCAAAGGGCATATGTGACCACATATATGACCACATATATGACCACATCCGACCTGCTAGTCAGGAGGCGGTCGGTGGAACCTTTTTGGATTGTCTGCCGAGTCCCGACAAAGCTTGGTCGCGATTGCGGTGCCATTTTGCTCAGGAGAAAGAGTACAGCTTTACAATGCCTATAAGGAATGTATAACGTATAACTTACTCATCATGGTACTGAGTCTAAAGAACAGGGTGTCTACCGTTGCAGTGACTATATTGATGCACGTCTGCAGACGCAGCGCGTCTCTGTGTCATGAAGCTTAATTTATACTCCATCAAGTGAGGGTGTGTCACAACATTAGCTTGTAGATCAATTATCTTTCAAAGTCAGCACACTGTGGAGAATAAAATGGGCTTAAGAAAGAACAACTTGCTCCCTATTCTGGGCTATCTCCTAACAATAGATGAAGCTCACAATGCAGTGCCAGTGTGACACGTGAGCTAGTAGATCGGCGACTTTTTTCAGGAAAGAGATTTGGTGTAGACCACCACTTATCTTCGCTGAAGAGTGTGTGTATGTTTTTGCGTATGCATGTGTATGTGTGGTGTAGTGCAGCAGTATAGCAGGCTGATGAGGTGGGACCGTCCACAGACTGAGGGGCAGCACAAAGGGGGTTTTGAGGAGCTCTTAAGGCTCCGTCCTGGGTCCCTGGCTCTGGCCATCTGTCCACACAGGGGCCAGCCTGGAAAGTCAAGTCTGCACAATGATGACTTTAAAGGGCAGTGCTGGCTGCTGACATAATATGCTAATGATGACGCAGGCTAACAACAACTGACACCTTGCCCCCTGTTGACCTATGCTAATGGAGCGTAATGGTGGGATGGTGTCGCGCGGATCCTAATGGCTCATTAAAGGAGGCGGCGGAAACCTGTGTTTGCACAGAATCAACAGACGGTTAAAAGCCTAGTATGGTAATTTCCTTCAGTTTATTGTTTATATGTGTCTTGTCGGTTTCATTTATTGCAGAGGGTGAATTGAATTATCTCTCGTATGCGACTGCTCTCTCACAGAGAGAGTCTCTCTCTTTCTCTCTCTCTCTCTCTCTCTCTCTCTCTCTCTCTCTCTCTCTCTCTCTCTCTCTCTCTGTGTCTCATGCTGACTCTTGCCCTCGTAGCGATCCCCTCCGTGTCTGTGTTTTTGTCCCGGCTCGTGTTCTGTGAGAGCGCCTGTTCGCTGTGGGCCCTATTAAGCCTGTTATAGTAATCCGTTCAGACAGCTCCTCCAGGCTGAACACATCTCTGTAATCTATAACGCACGTGACTGTCCTGCACACACACACACACACACACACACACTGACACACACGTGCGCACACACACACACGCACTCAATCACAGAGCTAGGCATCCGAATCCGATCTCTACTTTGTGTAACACCATCCAGCATAGGCATAGTCCTCTCTGATGCTTCTTTCTCCACAATGGAATCTGAGACTTATTGGACCCAGTGTGCCGATGCTAACCCACCGCGACTGATCATTAAGAAGCGCAAAGCGGCTCCCCCCAGAAGAACGCTGCATCTCGATCCTCGGATATGATTGATGTTTGTGGACTATTGTTGAACGCCCCCCTGCCGAGTGCCCGACGGGCGCGGGGCGACCCGACAAGATGGTCAATGTCAGCGAAGCGCTGTCTGTCACTGTCCTGTGACCATGCCGCGCGTTATCTCTCAACACATGCTCCCTGCCAAAGTTCAGGGTTCGGAGGTGAGACGCCGAACAGCGGTGGCTGGTGATGATGGATTATCCATTTGTGGGAGCCGACGGACCCCCGGGAACCCCAGATAATGCTGTTAGATGTTAGCCGCGGTTCCCCCCGTTGTCAGTGTCGCAGCCAATACGTACCGAGACCCCCCCCCCCCTCATATCGCCTCCCATTCTCTCTTACCAAAGTGAGCAGTTGATCCCAGAAGGCAGACATTACCCCCCCCCCCCCCAACCGCTGACCTCTGACCCCTGTACCCCATATGTTCTCCCTCCGTGGAGCGCAGCAGTCCTGGGGAGGGAGAGAGCCAGGGGACAAAGGGAGAGGGGAGACGCCGTTTTGAGCCCCAACAGAGGCTGATAATGGCCGTGTCTGTCTGTCTGTGCTTGACAGTGGCATGTCTCTTTCTGTGATTCCGTCATCGTTCGTTCAGGGCTAATCTCGACATTCGCCGCAGTGGTAGTATAGGTAGCGTAGCGCAGAAAGTGGCGTGACACGGTGCATTGTGACACGGTGCGGCAACGTGGCCCGTTGTCGTCTGAGTATTTGGTGCCATAATTATGGTCTTCACAGTACACCCGTACATTCAACGGAGTCCGCCAGGCATTGGTTTAAAATAGAATGGAATAGAACAGAATAGAATCAGTAAAGGAAGCCACGGTGTTCTGTAAACCAGCGCGTTGTGCTTGTGTAACGCACATAATTATCCTCGGGGAGATGCGTCTGAATGTCACATCGTTTCATCCAGGCACCCACGGGATGCATATGGAAATGCCAGTGACATTTCCCTCTCTCGTTTATAAGACATTTTATGGAACATATTTCCCCTCCAGAACAAGCAGCGTTTGGAGGCATATATGCCCTGTATTTGGATACAGATTAATACTGTATGTAATATGAAACATCTCTCAACACTCTTCTTCCAACATTTCATACACTGCACACATCTCTTATATCTGGTAACCGTAATGACGTGTAGCGCACAAATGCTACATAATGGTTGACCAAACTACCAAAGACAGGATAAGAAGACATGAACGTACCTACTTCTCTTGTTTTGTGCATTCAGCCTTACAGTTACATTTTTACACTGTCAGAGTTAAATTAACTCTCAGGACTTTACTTTGTATAACCACTTGAACCCCAGCATCCATAATCTGGGGGGCCGGGGACGTTAGCCAAAAATAGGATCTACAAGCTCACAACACATTGCAGCGTGACGCGTTGTGAGCTTGTATCGGCTATTTTCGGCCAAGAGATTTTTGGTTCAGAGGGACAAAAAGCGGTCCAGGACAGGTAATATGGTATGACTCGGGTCCAGTTTACTAGTGGCCCTCTCTGTGTTTGTTTCAGTTGCTGTGTTTACACTGGGGGGGATCAATAGCAGTTATAATATGCAGTGGTACGGCACGGGTACACCCAGCTGGTCCAAGGCCCAGGGTGACGAGCTTGGCAACGCAAACAGTGGCAAGAGCCGAGGATGACGTGTGTGCACTGTGCATGATGTGCATGACCCCGACCGATGCATGGGAGATTTCTGGGTCCTATATACGCCAATCCCATTACTGCCGTTTTGAACGATGCTTGATAATTACTTCATTTAACTTTATTTATTACAGAGAAAACAAACACGTTGATTTAACCACTTGATCTACAAGCTTGCATGTTGCATAGTGACGTGTTTTGAGCTTGTAAATCTATATTTTTAAAAAGGTCAAATAATAACCTTTAATAAAAATAGTAGATTTACAAGCTCACAACACGTCACTTATTGTGAGCTTGTAGATTTACTATTTCTGACAATGTTTTCTTAAAAAAAGAAAATCTGGACACATTGGCTGCATAATTTGTAAATAAGGGCTGATATATATCGGCCAAACTGATACATCTTGACCTCTTCAGACAGAAGAGGGCGTGTCTGTTTATGGGAGGATTTACTTTTGAAACAAAAACCAAAAAACATTAGCGGAAAAGCATCTCAAGTGTGTGCTGCTCGTCGCTGTTTAGAGAGAGAGAGACGAGAGATGGTATCCTGGCTGTGAGAAAATCTGGTAGGATTCGGTTGAAAGGCTTTCGAATAATGCGCATAGTTTAATTGCCATCGATTGTGGTCTGCGACGGCATAATGTGATATGGCCTCGCCGTCCCTAAGGACACGGGGCAACGACACAAAGCAAACCCGGTCATTAAAACACACCGTGGTGCACTGTAGCGTTATGTCAGCCACACCATATAAATCTCCTTACATAACGCGGTATAGTCAGTGCTGATGGTGACTAAGAGGCATGCACCTTCATGACAGATTGGCATTGGTGGCATAACAGTCAGGGCCGCCCTAGTAGTGTAAGCTGTCACCTCACTACACCGCCGACATAAATAACTGGACACAGGAGTTTGTTGCCTAAACATAATCGGGAACATTTTAGAACATTTTAGAGACAAAATGCCATTGTAGATTTTCATGGAGACGACGACATAGCTGTTCATAGAGCTGGTGCCATAGCTGAATTTCAGTTGTGGACATGCTATGTGCTATGTACATGCACGTGCTATGTCTAAATTACGGTAGATTTATGTGGGATTTTTGTATAAATGTCCAGCAAAAGTGTCACTTTTGGTTGCTGCATTCCTGAGCTGAGTTGCGAGCTGTCCAGTCCAGACAGGAAAGATATACCAGAGCCAAAAAGCGTTAAAAAACTCTTCCAAGATACCCAGAACAGTGAGCAGAACATGGCATAGTAGCCACTAGTCAGTCACCATGACAACCACAGCATTAGTATGAACGATGTTGATGGAAGGGTGGAGAGAGGTCATGTGTGTCTGAGGCCCTGACTGTATAAGACAGTCATCACTCACTGGCCCTCAGTACAGCAATGAACAGCATATAGCTTATATAGCATTTTATGTCAAAACCAACTTTATTGTCACATCATCACAGGTTCACAGATTTAAGCACGTGGGTGAAATTAGTTTTTGTTTTGTTTTTGGCGCAAGCTCCATCATTTTTGTTGTTTGTCAGAAAGGGGGAAGGAGAACATGGAGGAGGGAAAGGGGGGCGTGTGGAGAACACTGAAGAAGCATTTTAAAGAGAACAACAATAACAAATAAATAAATCTACATAAGACCACCAGATGCATGAGGTGAAGGTGCAAAAGTGGTAACACTTCATTTCGGTAGGTCCATAGCAGCAGGTACTAAATGTACAAAAAACACATAGGAGAAGGAATGGAAGTCACAATGAATTATGTTAACGTTGGTTTCAACCCAAGTAAGTACAGAGTGCGGAGGGAATCCTGCCCTCTCCAGTGTACGTATTTTAGTCCAGCACCTGTATATTTTTGTTGGGGTGTGCGTGCCGTGTTTCCCTTTGGACTCTATTGTAAAACCCACAGAGGGCAGAAACTTCATGGGTAATAAAGAGTGTGTGTGGCTGTGCACATTTAAGTGTGCACGTGCATGGGAGTGCTTTTGTTTGCGTGTGTGCTGCTGTACTGTCTGCATATGATATGAAGACATAATGCTGCGGCCAGTCAGGTCATATCGACTTTGTCCTCTGACTGACTCAGGTTCCAACTCATCCAGTAACCTCTGCACCTGTGTGATAAGGATGGGTAAAGAATACATGACGCAATCATCAGATAAACCAGTTGATAATATATTCTCTCTCTCTCTCTCTCTCTCTCTCTCTCTCTCTCTCTCTCTCTCTCTCTCTCTCAATTCAATTCAATTCAATTCAATTCAACAGGCTTTATTGGCATGACATGCCAAGTGTTGCCAAAGCACAATCACAGATATGACAAACAACAACATAACATAATATCAATGACACAAAATTAATACAAATATAATAAATCAGTCCGTTTGTCCCTTGTCCCTTTTCTTGTGACAGGAATTGACATATTTTGCAGCCAAAACTGCACATTCTTTATTTCTTTCTGTTCCCCCAGAAGGAGTGGTAATTTCTCCCTTTCTGTCATACTTCGGAATTATGGGAAATTTGTTTCAAATTTTGGGAAGAACTCCTCTCTAATATTTGTGTATTATATTTGTGTATAAATATTTTACATTGTGTTAAGAATTGTAATTCTGTCTCTCTCTCTCTCTCTCTCTCTCTCTCTCTCTCTCTGGCTGTCTATTTCTTCTCTCCTTCCCTTCTCACAATGACTATTATCATTCACCTCTCTCTTTCTGCTACACTTTCCTCCCTCTCTTCATTTTTAATGGACGATTATCTACTCCGTCTATCTTTTATGACCACATCCGCACATACCACCACCACTATACCTACAAGCAGACAGACGCAATCCCATAAATCAAAGCAGCGATGCGCGTGTGTATAGGCCTGACCCCTTCCAACCCCACTCTGCTGCCATAGACACTAGACAGACATCCACTCCCCTGGCTGTCTTTTCCGTGCCCCACACACACAAGTGACAGTGGCAGAGGCTAAGGGCTCCCGTGTGGCCCTCGGATACGCAGTGCCTGAATAAATGGCAACGCTGGCAGCCATAATGCTCAAAGGGCCGCTGCGGGGCACTGGTGGAACGAACCCGGGCCCCTTTTTGGTGTCCCGCTGGTAATGAATGATCCAGGGAGATTGTCATGGGCATGTCATTCCTTGCACATGATGGCAGCATGGAGGATGTGAGAGCCATATTCAGAACAGAAAATGTCTATGAGTGTATTTGAGTTATTTCATTGTGTGTACTATATTGAAGGACATTTCTTGATTTGCCAATTAAGAATTCAGCCTATGGGAGCCATTATCAGCAGCTGTGTCCAGCATGTTTTTAGTTAGTTCAGAGCTGGAAGCCTGAGAGCAGCTACAGTTTTTTGACCCACTTTGGAAATACTAACCCACGTTGGAAATATTAAGCCACTTCAGAAACCATATTAGACCATATTCAAATCGTTTTTGAACACCTTTTTTGGATCACATGTTGTTTGTTGTTCTGTACACCTTTTTGTCAAGGAAAAAGTTAAACTCTACAAGCGATGTGGACGTGGATACGTTTTTGGAGTCAAGCTTACTGCTTCACGGGCTTTGGAACCTACAGAGGACATAGCAACCCGCCTCTTGCTACAGAAACAGGAGATAGACTCCTAGTCCTACACTATATGGGCCTCATGGCTCTGGAGCCCTTGGTTCCCCAAGTCTCGTACTTATTTATTACTTGTATATGTATATGTAACAAAGACTTGAAAAACCTATCCACCATTTGGATTTTGTTTTGAAGGTGCATTTAGATGTTTCATTAATGACACCAAGGAATTCCATTTCCCTTAAGCAGCTGCATAAAACCAAGGATGTATTCTACTCTATGTGCAGAAAATCCAACGCAAATGTGAGATTCATGGTTGTTTGTGAAACATGTCACAACATCATCAATTAGTATTAGTACAGTTTTTGAGACTGATTGACCCTGTTCATATTCATTCCAAGCTCAAAACAATTAATTGTCTTATCTGCCAAACCTTCCAATTTCTGACTTTCCTCCCCTACAGTTATGCAGGTTATGTGATTGGTGGAATCAGCGAGGTTGTCAACTTGTCAGGACAGATTACCACAAGTGCAAGCCATGTTAATTCTGAACTTGTTTGCACCGCCACCGTACTTGTCAGAGTTGGAGGCACAGCCATTGTGACAATGATAATCTAGCTGCTGCATGTCTGACGTTTGATGTTTGACGGTGACGTAGAATGACATTTAGCCATGCCATGTCTCTAATCTCGGGAAGGTTTTCACTCGGATAACCTTTAAAACCAGTCGGCAGTATTCCAGGATGAATTAATCCCACAAGTCACAGTCCACTCCACATGGCAGAGCCTAATATTTCTAAGAAAACAGCTCAATTTGTGTCTGTGGGTTTGCGGTTGACTGAGGTTACTGCAAAGGGCGTTTTGCACATCTGCCTCGCTTTGGCCGTAATATAGATTATAGATTCTATAATCTATATTACTTCTATAATATAGAACATAAAAACCGGCAGGCCAGTTAGCCATCTGGCTAGTGAATCAACATGCATTTTGCTTTGCAGTTCTTTTACATTATAGCTGTAGGCCTACATTGCTATTCCGAGTTGTGATGTATTTAATTTTATGTTGATTTCGATTGCTTTAAAAGTCCATTCTTGTTCTTGTTCTAGTTTTGTGGTGAATGTTGTAGAAGGGATAGAACTGCTGTGTAATAATCTGTATAGCACTGCCAGCCCACTCGCCTCAGGCTCAGCTGCCTAGAAGTTGAAAGGTTGTCAGTTTGATGGGGTCAGGACTTCGGCGCTCTATGTACAATGTTTATCTGCAAAATAATCACAATATTTTTGACCAATGTTTATTTTTTTTGCGACCGCAGGTCGCCCTAACACATTAGATTAAAACTGTGTCATTCATATTATACGTTTGCTTTGGCTATTCAAAACTAGCAGACATACAACCTCACATATCGCTTCACTTCGTACCATGCTGCAAGATTGTACATCTTCTATTTTTGAAAATGTTTCTAAAATCTTGAAAGTGTGAGTACTGATTTTAACTGGCGAAATTTGTCTTAAAATGTCTAATATCAATGCAACGGACGGGTCCTGAGACCTAACGCCAGCCTTCCAGAATCACAGGTCCTGCACACCATCATAATGATTGATGGAGGGTGTCGACTACTGTGTTATGACGGCGAGATCCTGAGATATCATCTTACAGCGCTTGTCTGACGTGAGGCATCATCCCGCTGCCGTGTTGAATTACAGTTTTGATTTACACTCAGGGTTTGCATTATGCATGTGTAAAAGGACAAACGCGTGCAGCTGTAAAACAAGCATCACGTAAATCATGTGAGGTGGACGTACGCCATTGTTGTTCCCCATTGCGTTCGAATTCGGATGTTTGTAGTGTTCAACAGGCTGTGTTTATCAGCAGAGCTGCTCCATGCAAAGCAGGGGAGTTGCAGGCAGCAGCGCGATGCGTGGCCTATACATGATGGTCCCGGTCAGCTCAACAGATGCATGCGCAGGTTGGCACATTTGCATGAAGTCAAGGCAGCGAATCGCCTCTCCACGCTCTGACGAAGCGCTGTGTTTCACACCATGGGCAGCATCAGGCAGATGTATTTTGGATGCATGGTTACATGAGCGTACCAGACACAAACAAACGCATGATGCACAGTTTGCACACACATACACAAGTAGAAAGGAGGTAAAAAAAAAGAAGAAGCTGATTCTACGGATTCAACCTGAGTCTAGTCTTTTCCAACCCCACAGCTTCTTTGTGTTGCATTGCATTGCCATTCATTCATTCATTAGGTCTTTAACAACCTGGCCAGCTTCTGGTCACATTGACATTGTGGGGAAAAATAGGATGTGCTTCCCAGTCCGAGCATGTCTTCCACCCCCCCCCCATCTCTTTTGAGCTGTCTGTTTTGTTATTACGTGCGTTTCCCTGACTGAAGAGCCACAGTGTGGGGCCGAGGGCTGAAGAGGCTTACACAACCAACCTCACATCACACACTGTCCTCCGCTGTCCTCCTCAGTGCTCCTCTCAGCCATAGACTGTAAAAAATATGGACAAAGCGTTCCCTCGGGGTCTAACATGGACGTAAAATGAAGCCTGTAATTCCTTGCACTGTAAGTCGCCATATTTCTAGATCCGTTTGGGCCTGGCTGGCCCATTGGCTGGCCCAGACAACGAGGCGGGACAACCCCCCCTTACTCTTTGTTGGTTTTTATTTTGACTGAACGGGGGGGGGGGGGGGGGGGTGGCTCCCGTTCATAGACTGTAACAGTAGCCACATGAATGAATGAATGAATTGAACAATGTGGACCCTGTTGTAAACAAGTGTAATGCTTAATTGGGTCGTCCACTCACAGTTGACAGTCTTTGTATTGTGCTTAAAATGTACTGTAAATTCTACAAACTGTTAATAAATATTTCAATCAATCAATAAAAAAACCACGCCCCTCAGAACATATGCGACTTTATGGTCATTTCTTTTATGAATGGGACCATAATTTTCCAAAAAGAATATTATGACATGAGAAATGAGACTTTAGACTAGTGACTGGAAGCAGAAAGTATTCATGACCATGTTCATTAAGGTAATACAGTCTAGGTGAAGTTGGGCCCAAATACATGGGCCTCTATGAGCTATGGGCCCAATGACAGCGCCACAACAGGCCATTATATGAACTTTCAGGAAGTCCCGATTTCCTTAGTGGCTTCACGACATATCTGTCTGACTGCCCCCCTGCTCTCAGCACCCGTTCAGCCACTTTCAACCAAACCTGGACGCGCACAACTCGTCTCATCCTCCTGGCGCTTTGTGATCTTGTATGCCTCTGTTTTCACCACTACTCACCAGTGGTGGGGAAAAAGTACTCAGTAAAAGTGTCAATGCTGCAATGTGGAAGTACAGTACAAGTGAAAGTCCGGAAATCACAATTTACTTGTACAACGTTATTGGTATCGAAATCAATTTAAAATACCAAAAGTAGACTCCGTTGGAAATACTTACACCTCGGAATTGTACTCACGTGCAGTACTTAAGTAAATGTGGTTAACCGAACCCCCTTTATACTACCATACATCTCACAACAACAGCCTTTTCGGTTTTCTTTTTTCATTTCCTTTACTAAGTGAGTGACCATAAAACCAGGGGCCCCCCAGCCACCAGTGTCCTCGTGGCTTTTTATGGGGCCTAAGGGCCCGAGGGCCCAAAGCCGTTTATGAAACCCTGTTCTCATTATCTAATGCTTGACCCTTATAAGCAACCCAGTGTTTCCCAAACAATGGTCCGAGACCCATTTTTGGTGGTCGCGGACCCCAACAATCTTTTGTAAGTGTGGATCCGGGATGCTTGGGTCTAGAGCTGAGGGGTTTGGGAATCTTTTGAGCACTCAAACGCATGCACACACGCATGCGCACACACAGGTGTCTTCTTGTGAGGTGATGCGGGGCCTGTTCTGTTTGGGGGGGGGGGGGGGGGGGCAATACAATTAAGGGGCACAACCGTGGGTTCAAAGGGGGGGTGGCGTAACCTCCATTAATGACGACCGTTAGTCTTTCCCAGAGCTTTGCGTGATGCGCGAGAGGTTGCCGTGGAGACCGACCGCCAGGCACTTGAGGAAGACAAATTATTTTGGCTGTAAAGGGTTGATAAGCAGACATGCCCAACCCCCTCTCTCTCATGCGCGCGTGCACGCACGCGTGCACACACACACACACACACACACACACACACACACACACACACACACACACACACACACCACCGATGACTTAAGGCCCTCTCTTCACTTGGTCTGGTTATATGCAATAATTTATTATGTTGCTTGTCGGCTGGCCTGCCTTGAAAGCATTATAGTCCATCATCCCCTGAGTAATAAAGCATCATGCTAATGCACTTGCGTCTGTACATGTGTTTCCTCAATGTATGTGTGTGCTGTTGAATTGTGGGAATTGTTGTTGTTTTTTTTTATCCCATGGCTCGATCAGTGCAACTTATTTATATGTTTTTATAAGTCCTCAATAGTTTGTTCCTCAGTGATCAAAGACCTCTGAGAGACAATCCTGCCTGCGTTTGTGTAATCACAAGTTTTACAAGTGTGTGTGTGTGTGTGTGTGTGTGTGTGTGTGTGTGTGTGTGTGTGTGTGTGTGTGTGTGTGTGTGTGTGTGTGTGTGTGTGTGTGTGTGTGTGTGTGTGTGTGTGTGTGTGTGTGTGTGTGTGTGTGTGTGTGTGTGTGTGTGTGTGTGTGTGTGTGTGTGTGTGTGTGTGTGTGTGTGTGTGTGTGTGTGCGTGCGACGCGTGCGTGTGTGTGTGTGAGCCGTGGGGTCGGCCCTCTGAGTCTGTGCTTCTGTAATTGGTATTGTGGACTCACACAGTAGCCTTATGTCCTTATCTGAAAGATATCAAAGCAGACTGATTGAGACCTTTCGCAAATCAATTAATCTCTCTCTCTCTCTCTCTCTCTCTCTGACAATTATTCCCTTCGATCCGTTTCCATTACATGTTTGCCCTACCAGTAAGTAGAGACTGAGAGTATGGTGTGCCTTACTGCCTTCCTATTCACCCACATTTGGACAACACATTTAAATAGACAGAGCAGGCAACAATGAATGTATCCATATTATAATAGAGGCATATCCCTTTCAGTTAATATTGCTCTGCATCACACAGCTTTGACATGCCCACACAGGGACTCGACGAACAGGAATTAGTTGTGGGATTGCCAGGCAATGATATATTAAAGGCTTAAACAAACGCTCTGAAGGTTTAAGAAGAAAAGAACCCCGCTGTTCTTCACGCGACCATGCAGGTATCGCACTTGCTGCTCGGCTTAAAGTTTAACGGCCTTTCCATGGCAGCAGTACTTAGCTGAGAGGCCGCCTCGGAGTCGTAAGGTCACCTGTTCGCCCCGAGCAAGACACTTCTCCCCTGCTGGCTGATTTTAAGCTTGTTTCTTCACCACGTTGCTCACTGTATAGCAGCATCTAGAAGCTCATGGTGTGTTCTGAGCCTGTTGTTGTAGATCTACTATTTCCGTTGCGTGATACTATAGTGGCTCTACACAAGGAAATTAAGGAATGCAGCGATAATCTGATAAAGAATATTTTTTCATAAGGCTGTTTTTTCAAAGCCATTCACACACACTGTCAGTGTGTGTGTGTGTGTGTGTGTGTGTGAATAGGGCTGGGTGCAATAACCTCAATACCGCCATACCGCGGTTGTGTTGTGTATTGCATATACCGCAGTGTCGAGTATGTAACCGCTATTTTTTTTTTATTTTTTTTTTACATACCGCGATACCGACACACTGTCTGTAAACAGTGATTTATTATTATTACCACGATAACCAAAACTATATATAGAAATGCAGACCATTTCCCTTTTTAACCTAGTCTATACATTAGCCAACCGAGCCCAGATGTGCACTGTCGTCTCTCAGGGGAACAACTGATGGCTCTAATACAAGGACTGCTGTCTCTGTTGCTGGGAGCGAGCAGCGAGGTGAAGACTGACTCACCTCATCTCATTAGGCACATCATCACAACCTTGTTACTGCGATGCAGCTGCCATGGGGAGTGGCTGGCACTGGATCTGACGCACGCGCGCACACGCGCGCGCACACACACACACACACCTGAATTTAACACATGTAATTCTCCCCACACAAGCGATGTCTTTCTCGCACAATCACTTGCACACACACACACACACCCCTGCATTTAACACATGTAATTCTTCCCACACAAGCGATGTCTTTCTCGCACAATCACAGCTTGCATTTACACACACACACACACACACACACACACACACACACACACACACACACACACACACACACACACACACACACTATACTGTAAAAGTAGTGTACAGTCATTATGACCCTGTCAGCTGAAATTGTGCAGCATAACACATACAAGATGAATAGTAATAGTCTGTTTAGATTCTCAGCATAGAGCAGAATATGTGCAACCATGCTAACTGCAAGCATTCTTCTTATTCAGCGTAGTGTTGCAACTCTTGTCTTCCACTTAGGGGTGTCACATTTATTACTAATCACAATTATAAAAAAAAAAAAAAAAAATCAATTTATTCTTAGATAATTGCAATTGCATAATCATTTCCATGTTGAAAAATGCTCATATATCTTCAAACATATATATTTTTTTTTAAATAGCAGCTCTACAACCCCGTTTTGAGCCTGTAAATCAGCTATTTCCGCTATTCATAATAAACTATAAAGCTATTAAATAATACGTTTTTTTGTCATATCTGCCCTGCGCATCTTTTGTTTACGGAGCCGGCTAAAAAGCCAAACGGAAATGTCACACTGCTCGTGTGCTGTGCGTTTTGTGCCGTCAGTGAGTAGCAGAGCTTATGACAAGGTGCAGATAATGGCAGCTGTTAATCTGATCCACATCAGACTCAGGTGACAGTCATTTAGGCGTCGACGGAGAAGCACAGGACCCCGAGGGCCGAGGCCAACCGGAGCATGTGCCTGAATGAAAATGAAATCTCGTTTTTCATTGTGATACCCATAAGCAACTGGGGTAGATGATTCAAAGGAAACATTGTAAAATACCATGACCTTTTTTTTCATTTACATTGATTTATTTTTATAAAAATGTTACGTTATCAATAAAATCGTGTTTTGCCAATTATTTGGGGCCCACTGAACCCATGAAACTGGGAAAGCATCGGTGTCATTTTAGAGTTTTGGCGTTGGCTATTGAAAAATCAGCACATATATAAGCTTGTACGTCTGCTATTGTGGAACGCTTAAAAAATAATTTGAGTGTGAGAAGTACTGATTTAGAAGTGCGCCCTGAACGGTGAACGCACTGGTGTGCTCTCTTGTCTTTTAGCCCGCACTGAGCGACCCTACCCTGAAGCTGGGGTCGTCCGGTGTGAATGCGTCACAGCTGTGGTCGTTCGTAAATAAGGCACACTGAACGCACTCTGTGACGTCACCGCCGCCCACCACACTCAACAAACTGACCACATTCCCGGTGCGCATTTCCGAACGCACCCTTAGGTGACAGTCAGTGAGAGTGGACAGACAATCCGCAATAGGAAGCACAGGGAGTCAGGACCCCGATGCCGGCCAGAGCATGTGCCTGAATGAAAATGAGTCATCTACTGTATATCTACCTCACCTCCCTTAAAGCCTCTGTTCTTCTACTCTTTCTACTCTCTTCTTGTCCCTCGCCTTTTCTCGTCTTCCCTCCTCGCGGCGCTGAATAGTGGGACAAAGCGGCGCTTTGAGAGAATGATGACATCACCACCGCGGCCGGCGTTGAGCCCGTGCAGCCGGCCAATAGAAAGACTGAATAGGGTCGTCAGAGCCAGGCTAATCTGGGCTCTGACACTGGACCATTGTCATACACAAAAAAGCACATGCATAGACACTTAACACACACACAGACACACACACACACACACACACACACGCACGCACGCACAGACACACACCACACACACACACACGCACTGCTATTGACAAAAAAGAAAATAGGGAGAGACCGTCATTTGGATGCACATGCTCGGGCACAGCAATTCACTTGTTTTCAACACACACACACACACACACACACACACACACACACACACACGTGCGCCGTGCACACACACTACACTCACGTAACCACTACCCACAATGCCAGTGCAAGAAAGAAAGGGTACTTGCATTTATACTATTTTTCCTGTTCAAGACTTGGTGTGCCTCGGTCCAATTGAACACTTCTCATTCGCCATTTTATTTGGACACACAATTGTCACCATTTATTAAAAAAGAAAATAGCAGATCTATATATATATATATATATATATATATTATATATGGTTCATTACTTCATTCTCATTCTGCATGTCTCTCCACGGCTCAAGGCAATATGACTTCAAATCAATAATCAGGATTATTTCAAACGTTTGCCTTGAAAGATTGTAGATGCTATTTCCACTATCTTTTAAGTATACAAATATGTCTGTGATTCTTTGTATATTTCAGCTATTTGTATCTGCCGTGTGCAGTTTTTCATCATCGGGCAAACAGAAGACGTGTTCTTTCCAATGTTGAATGCCAGAAACACGATGAAATCGCAAAAATAATCTTTGTGACAATAATTTTATCGTCAACTTGAACCTGTAATTGTAATGGTGACAGCCCTATCCGTATGGAGACGTAGTGGATATACAGTATGTGGGGTTAATTGCCCGGCCCTATAGCGCTGTCTGACCGGCGCCACCGTGTCATGTAAAGATCATTTGTGATGATTAAGAGGTTAGACGGCGGTGAACCCTCCCCATCTCTTATTGTGCTGTTGCCAAGGAGACCGATGGGGCGCCCATGCTCGTTCCCGGGCACTGCCAGTTTTGAGGTGGTGTGCTCATTGTTTGTGTGAGCAAAATTGAGAAGTGTGTGTGTGTGTGTGTGTGTGTGTGTGTGTGTGTGTGTGTGTGCTTTAACCCATTCTAGGCGGGAACCCCTTTTGGTGTTAGCATTATGTTATGCTTTTGCTATTGAAAAATAGCAGATCTACAAGCTCATAGCGAGCTACGAGCTTGTAGGTCTGCTATTTTTGAAGAATCGTGAAAAGTGACATGAATGTGTTTGAGAACGACTGACATAGAAAAACAGCTTTTTCAAGAAAACAGTCAGGATTTAGATTTACATTTGCAGAATCGTTCCCTGGTCAAAATGGGTTAATTCCAACCCTGGGGGTTACAATAAGTGTGGGGGTTACAATATGTGTGCGCGCGTGCGTACACACACACACACACACACACACACACACACACACACACACACACACACACACACACACACTCATCCATGTGTGTGTGTGTGTGTGTGTGCCAGGCCATGCGTGCGCCCAGTCAGAGCAGGTGCTGGTCACGGTGGGGGTGTGCACTGTGGTGGAATGCACGGAGCTAGCCAAATGGAGAGCAGCGTTTTATGGGAGCGTTTCCAGTCCTACAGAACTCTCAGCAGAATCACCCATTTTGACCTGAGATCAGATTCTAAAAATGTCTTCTACGTCCTGACAGTTTTCCATTCTGACCTGAGATCAGATTCTAAAAATGTCTTCTACGTCCTGACAGTTTTCTGAAAAAGCTATGTTTCTATGTCAGTCGTTCTTAGATTTTTCAAAAATAGCAGATCTACAAGCTCATAGTGCGCCACCGAGTGGCGCGCTACGAGCTTGTAGATCTGCTATTTTGCAATAGCTAAAGCGTAACATAATGCTGACACCAAAAGGGGTTCACGCCCCAAAATGGGATAACCAGGCTGCCCAACCCACTGTTCTCTACAGTGCTGCCCGGGGGAAGGAACATGCAGACAAACTGCATTAACATAACACGAGAATGGGGATCACCTTTTAAACTGCCGAGTACAATAACTCCCACAGGAATGTGTGTCAGTCACACACGGGCTCAGAGACATATTGCCTGCCCCTGCAGTGCATAACTGTACGCGTGCATGTACGTATATACGCCAAATGGTGGCATATGTGCTTTAACGTTAATAAATAAGGTTTCCGATCCGGTTTTTTTCCAGCCGAGGCGACCGACACATGGTTTTAGCATGACCATAGGGTCCAGTATGGGTCTAGAGACACGTCTAAAATTAAAAATTAAAATTAAAATGATTTTTTCCGAGGGGATTCCCTGTTAGTGTCCGTCTCAAGCGTGTTGACTATTAGGCAAGATGAGAGGGTATAAACAACGCTGTATAGTGACAACAGAGCTACGAGAGACTGCTAAGTGAATACTGTTGACACAGTGACGGTATAACTTTAAAATCCCTCCGTTCTATGCACTGTCGCGCCCCTATGTATATAAACGGATATACCCCTATTGGCCTGAATATAAGACTATACGTTTATTTCCAATTAGAAATATCCTAAGAAAACGGGGTCGTATTATAATCAAGGACTAGAGACTATTTGACATTCAATGTTATTTTTCCACAAATGAGTCTTGAAAAATGGAGGTCATCTTACATTCGTCTTAAATTCGGGACAATGCGGTGCCTTATGTATATTTACTGGTATATAAAGTAAAAAGTTATATTCAAAAAGTGATTATATAAGTCTGTCAACATGTGATGTATGTAATATTCTTGTTTCCTATATAACTGTGATTTTGTATATCCTTTCTGTCCACGCCCACAATCAGGTGATGTCACCAATTAGTAATTCTCAGCACCTGAGCTGTATTGTTTTGGAGTTGTTTAAAAGTAAGTTCTTTGTCTGTGAAAAACCATAGCACTGACGAAGGTCTGAGGACCGAAACGTTTGCTTTTTAATTGCACCATGAGCACAGCATGATAAAATAAGTCTGTCTAAGGAGTATTACTTCTTTTTCTATACGGTGAGCGAGTTAAGTTTGAAGAGAAAAAAAGGACGAAGAAAGGCGCGACAGTTTTCTCAGTGCTACAGTATTTACTGGTATGACAACACTTGACGTGTTTTCTTTCGGACCATCGATTCGTATAGCCGCAAACTAGTCCGCTGGGGTTGTCCCCACACTGCTGCTTTCAGAGTGAGGGATGAGCCCAGAGAAGAAGGCAGTGACCTTTTTGTTTTGTTTTTTTGCACGCGTTGCTGAGGGAAATCCTGCTCCTCTTTGACATCCAAGACCGGCACGGGAGCAATGATCGGTGGCGGCGCCTGTCGGGCCTGGTCCAACATAGGGCTCACTACACTATAACCCTTTGAGGGGTGCATTGGCCTTGGAAGTATTTGAGTTTAACCCATTCTGTGCGGGAACCAGTTTTGGGTGTTAGCCTTACGTTATGCTTTAGCTATTGCAAAATAGCAGATCTACAAGCTCGTAGCGCGCCACGAGCTTGTAGGTCTGCTATTTTAGAAAAATCAAAGAACGACGAAGAAACATAGCTTTCTCAGAAAACTGTCAGGATGTTGAAGACATTTTTAGAATCTGATCTCGGGTCTTAAAGTTCATGTGCTGATTTTTCTCGTCAGAACGGATGTATGGCATTTCGGGAAATGGACAGCTATATTGACACTGTATGGAAACACACACACACACACACACACACACTGATGTGGGTCTGGGTCTGCCTGCATGGTCAGCTAGCCAGGCAACAAAGCCACGTCAATCATGTTCTCTCTGGCTGTGGATGTGGAGTCGATGCACTCTCTCTCTCTCTCTCTCTCTCTCTCTCTCTCTCTCTCTCTCTATCTCTCACACACACTCCCAGAGCGTAGCCGTAACGTCTGATCACCCAGTCTGCCAAGGCAACAGGCTCTGCATGCATTATACATTATACATTATACATCACCGTCTGGGTCCAACATATGATTATCTCCTCTGTGTCTTGCTGGTAATATACTGTGTGTGTGTGTGTGTGTCTGTGAGCACGCACGCGCATGCAAGCTTAGTTGCCGCAGGAAGTAATATGATTTTTCTTTTTCAATAGAAGCAGGGTTGGAAACAGAGGTGGGGGTTGAAGACATTTAATGATATGTCCCTTTATGTGTGTGTGTGGCTGTTCGCGCGTGCGCATCATGTTCAAAACGTTCTCTTGGGGGCTATTCTATGTAATTATAGGTAGGCCTATATTAAGCAGTATGTGCTTCTAATGATGTGACTCATGATACCACACCCCTGATAACCAGCCTGGGAAACCCCTGCAGGGCACATAGCCGTATGGCTGCCTATTGGTGGAAATGACCTCATTATTACAGTCACTCCTTCAGACAGAAAGACGGGGGGGGGGGGGGGGGGACACTGTTCCCGAGGGTGAAATCAATGGCAGTTGCACCCCGAGAAACCATGAAATTGATTGTAGCAGAAAATGGAGAAGAATGGAGACACTTGCTGTCAGTAAGGTTGAAGAGGTTGAACCGTTGAACACACACTAAAGCCTAACTGTCAAACTCTTGTCTGGTGTCTGGAAGAGAGAAAGAAAAAAAAACACACAAACACACACACACCGCCTCAATGCAGGATTCTAGGATATGTGCAGGATTCTAGAATGTAATATCCTAGCCACTGTAATGAAGTGTCCACGCATCCATAACGCCTTTCTGCACGTCTGGTGTTTTACACGTTGGCGTCAATAAATAATCAATAATAAGCCCTTCTTCCATCTGAATGTGTTTATTCTATTGCCAAGAAAATGCCGTGAGCATTGTACTCTCTACTGTGTGCACCCACACTGTACACGCATATCTCTGGGCAAAAACTCTACAGTAGAAATCTAGGCTATAGTCCCTGGACATGATGTGTGATCTGGAGCCTATTTTCTTCAGCCTTATCCGTTAGAATTTTCCCTTTAACCTCAGACGAGCTGCACATGTGTGTGTGTGTGTGTGTGTGTGTGTGTGTCGTGAGGGTGGGGGTGATAATAATAGATTTGATGTCAACATTATTACTCCGGGTGCAAAGTTCAATTTTGTGTGGGTGGTCTGTATATTGTCCGTGTGTGTGTGTGTATGCATGCCAAGTTGTACATGACAGCGTGCACCCATGCGTGGTAGAGAAATGGCCCTGCCTCTGGTTTCCTTTCCGGTGAAAAGCCCGTCAGTCAGGCCCGTCTCCCTCGATCACCCCGGGGGCACACTTTGATTAAAAGCCCCCCTGTCGTCCCCGGCACTTTTCTCCTCGTTCCTGAATGGTTCCTCCTCGTCAAACTATATAGCAGGTCCATTTCTTCTGTTTATGGCCCGCTCCTTCACAGTCCTGCTGTGGCCTCGCGCTGCAGCCGAGCCCCGAGTGCCGTGCGCTTTGTGGACCGTTTGGTGGGCGACGCGATGGAGTCGACGAGATGACTTAATGTGACATTTGAGAATAAATGAGCCACGTGCGGAGCCCGTCAGGCCTGCTGACGGCCCGTCTCCCGAGACAAGTGCAGGCACGGGAACCGATTTTACGGGAACGGCAACTCCCAACCTGTGGGCCGGGCCCACTGATGGGCCCACTGTAGCGGAGTGGAGTGGGCTACCAAATAATTGGCAAAACACTCAGAAATGCAGTTAAAGGGATTGTTCACCCCCCAAAATGACATTTTTGAGGGGAGCTATACCCTCTCCTATGCCCAGCTTTGTGTGTCTGTGTGTATACCACATTGCGACGATTTGATTGGCTGAGGGCTTAAAAAGTGAGGACGCCAAAATCGATTGGCCCGGAATGTGATAATGTATGTATGATGATGTATTGTATCATCGTTGTAGTGGTTCTATCCATGAACTCAAGTCCCCATTGGGTGAGTATTGTAATCGATAGAAAGTAAAGTAGATTTATTTCTGTGAACTATCCATTTGTTAAAGAGCGATGGAGAGAGAGAGGCATTCCAGGATTGTTTTCTGCACGCGGCGTCTCCCTGCCCTCCCCGAGACCCTGTCTCAAACACACACACACACACACACACACACACACACATACACACACAGTCTGGACATTGATCTGTTGTTGCCAAGCGGTCGGTCCTCCGCTTCTCTGCAATTCAAGCATGCTATAGTTACAGGGGCCATATTGAAGAGGGGGTCGGTTGGTTGGTTGGCTGGCTGGCTGGTTGGCCCTTACATTGTACTACAACCTCCACTGCACCTCATTCAATGTTAATGGGGGGATGGGGGGGGGGGGGGGGCTGCTTTCTGAGCTCCCCCGTCTCTCATGGCAACTGTACATTTACTCCCGTGACGGGGGACGTGGGCTTGTGGAACCAAAGAATTGTTCCAGTCGTTTAGAAATAAGTCAGGCCTTTTGCTTTAATTCCGACCCTGGGGGTTACAGTAAGTGTGCGTGCGAGAGTAAGAGTGTGTGCGTGAGTGACTGTAATTATAGAGTTTGAGGCTTTGTCCTTATTTCCTGTGTGTGTGTGTGTGTGTGGTCATTGTGCAGAATGTATGCAAGTGTTTGTGTCATCCAATCAATTTGTCTCTCTCCGTCATTCTGAGCTGTGTGTTGGTTCAGTCGTGCGAGTGTCGGATATTACCTAGTGACTACATTCTTATTTCTGCCACTGCGTGCGTGCGTGCATGTGTGTGTGTGTGTGTGGTTTATGGTGCAATATGGTGTTTGTTATGCATATGGAGGAGGCTCTGGCTCCGAAGGCAGAAAACAATCAATTCCTCCCATTCAATACTGAGTCTCCCGGGTCTGGCTTTTTGGGATATAAATACCAATTCACACCACGGCTCATGAGGTCAACCCCCATCTCTGAGAGATTTTCAGCATGCTTATCGCCATATCGTCGCTGTCTGGGCAGAAACCTCGTATCTCCATTTGTTTCAACTTTTAATGTTTTTTTTGCCTTTTGAGAATGAAATGCCCCGATTCATCATACAAGAGTGTCTTACACAAGTAGTGAAAATGGCTGATCTACAAGCTACAAGCTTGTAGATCGGCCATTTTCACTATTTCTAACCTGTTTCATTCCTGCAGTGTAAAGTAACTGTTTTGGACATACAAGGTTTCCACCACCGCTCGACATCAGCTATATATTTGTGTCAGATCTCCAGATGAAATGATTGGTTGGAGCCAGTCGTCTCCCCGGTGTTTAAGCAGCGACGCGTCAATACAGAATCCATCGTCTTACTATATAAGGGGCAGTCTATTGATCCTCACATTGTGCCTTGTGGAATGCAGAACCCAATAAGGGCAGCCGTAGCTCACGAAAACCAATAGTTAGTCGCTTTAATACGGCCACACACACACACACTGATCCCAAAGCCTCCAATGTTTGGCGGCAATCTCTAAAAACTGATTTGCTAACCTTGTATTGGACCTCACACTAGGTCGATTGTGTGTGTGTGTGTTTGAGTGTGGGTGTGTGTGTGTGTCTGTCTGTCTGTGCACATTTGTGTTTATTTGAAGGGGTGTGTACTGTGTGCATGCGTGCGTGTCTACGTGCACCATTTCCTCTCATTTAACACACAGACAGATGGCTGCACAGAGCAGTCGGCACATCTTGATGGCTCAAGGTCAACATCGGGTCCAACGGCGAGAGAGAGGTGAATGACTGTGTGTGAATGTGCAGATAAGAGAGTGAGAGATGAGCGCTCTATACCTATATACTCTACTCTCTGGTGAAGGCAGATACACACAGATTGATGACAGAGAGGCACTGGCTGGAGAGACACTAGATGGATGATAGATGATGGGAGAAAGCGATAAGCTAAGTCTTTAAACCACTGCCGAGAGAGAGAGAGAGAGAGAGAGAGAGAGAGAGAGAGAGAGAGAGAGAGAGAGAGAGAGAGAGAGAGAGAGAGAGAGAGAGAGAGAGAGAGAGAGAGAGAGAGAGAGAGAGAGAGAGAGAGCCTCGTGTTTGTTTTGAAAGTGAGATATGCGCCCGAATGCATCAGGAAAATGGAGCCAAAGCAGGAATCTGCTTTGGCAAAATGCTCATTTAGAATTTACGAAATTATGGTGCGTTTTATAGCATCATACTGTAGGTCACCGTATTAGTACCTTATACGGTGACAAATTAGTGCTTTGTTTTGCCGTACTAGCACAATCCTTTATTTGCACAAGGAATCACCCATTAGGATCATACATTTTACAGTATGGGTAAACAACCTACTGTGAAAGTAAATGAACATTATTCTGAAACTGTAACTGTTTAATTTGTGAACTTTAATGTTTTTCAGTTTGAACCCTTTTCCTTTGCCCCCTGTGTCTTCAAATGTTATCAGATGTTATCACGTTTGCTCTTAACGTAGAACAAACACAAGCCAAGCCAACGCAAAGCTACAGAGTCCGCGGTGGCTTGGCCTGCAGACACAGCCTCTTATGGCTGAGCAGACATGGCTGTAAAATGTTAGTAATGTACACACTGTACAGAATACATAGATACTGCGCTGATGAGTGTGGAGGAATGGTGACTTGGCTGGCTCAGGTGGATATAGGAAGGGCCAAGGTAGGGGAGAAAAGTGCAGCGACAGCAGACATTGTGAAAGATACACAGTTGCGTAACATCGATAACCAAGGTGTGTGTGTGTGTGTGTGTGTGTGAGAGAAACGGTTGAACAGGAGGCAGTGGTAACTGGTAACACTGTACTGTCCCAAGAATCTGTCACAGAGATCGATGGTGTGGGAGTACATGAGAGAACATGCATACGTACACTACATACACACATACAGTACACACACACACACACACACACACACACACAGGCACAGCGTGATCCATGCTTTTCTAAAGCCGGTGGTTGGAGCATAAAACCGTTATATTGTCTCCACAATGACCTTGCAGTCGAGTCCCCTGCTGTGCATCGGTGCACGTGGAGAGGAGAGGAGGGGAGGGGAGGGGAGGCGAGTGTTATGGACCACAGTGTGGGTGAGAGTGCATCCCACGTGCACACACAGCATACGGTGCACAGGGAAGGAACTGTGCTTTCCCACTGTGTACGATGGTATATGCCTATAGTCCTTATTTTACATTACATATTTTGGTCTGGGATTAGTTTTCCAGAGTGTCTCAAACCGTGTCTTAAACTTGGGTACAAATTACAATAGAGCGTCGCAGCCCCGCCCCCTCGAGAGACCCGGAAAATAAATCCTTTTCCTCATAGACTTTTCAGAAAGTAATTATTTAAAGACGTTTACGCCGCGGACAAAGCCAACACTTGTGGTGACTGCGATGCTCTATACAACGAGGTAAACATTTGAAATTATTTATACATTTCTGCCAGTTAATCTGGTTGAAAGTGAATTGGCTGGCTACTGAGAACGTGTTGATGCTCGTATTAAGGTGCCGTGTGAAGAAAAACACCGCTGCTTCCTTAGAAGCACTCCTTAGAAGTTACTCCAAAGAACGTTTATTTGGTGCATTCATTTGTGTACAGACTGCTCACTAACATCAAAGGCCATGAGCCACAACCTACCTCACTGCTCCATCATCAGATGGACGAAAAAACAAACACTAACGTGCATCTGACTGAAATTCACTGTGTGTATCTACCGTATGTGCTCTCTGAAATGCCACCTTCCCTCCCTCTATATCAAGACCACACAAGGTCATATTATATATCTGCGCAGAAGTGAGTCCAACAGTTAGTTAGAGTCCAGTAGTTTGTAGATAGTTTATAGATCAGTGGTTCTCAAACATTTTAATTTTCAAGAACCCCCACGACTCTGAGAGTGCACCGATGGAACCATCACGGGTCCATTTGTAGACTCTCAGAGTAACAGACCTGTAAGGGTCTATTTGGAACCCTCCCGAGGTACCCTGAGGGTCCCCATAGACCTCACTTAGAGGGGTCAAAGGTGTCGTTTGAGATGGCTGTGTTTTTGCCATGTCATGGTCCGTTGTCGCAATTCATGCTTTACTCATTGCCATGCGTTGATTTAATTTGCTTTTTGTTTTTTTAACATGTGTGTGTATTTTCTGCATTCATTGTTGACATTGCGCATTGTTCTTTTTCCCCCCCTCCCTCTTTTTTTTTTGGTTTCTCCTGCTGTCTGTTTTCTGCATGCTACCCTCATCCATAGCTTTGTACCAATGGCTAGAAGCAGACCTCCATGGCAGGGAGCCCGATACCTCAGCTACAGGTAAAGAACCATACCATCGTTGACCCCTTCTTCTACCCCCAATTGCTGCTGTTCCGTCCACTTCCCTCATAGCCCTTTCACCCTCTGAACCAGTGGTTCTCTTCTCAGCCCCCTGAGGGGGTTCCAGGTGGTCCCCAGCTAAATGATGGAGACCAAATGGACCTTTATTAGATGATCTTTATCGCCTGAGAGTTTAAGTTCTGCCATTGTGCGCTCTCCATAATTAAATTAGTGTTAGACATCTGCATTACTAAATTCACAAGGAGTCCATACACAATTTCAGAATGTAGAAGAATTGTTATTTTGATCAACGTTCGCTTGTCGTCTCTCCTACAAACATCAGCATGGAACTGTGGACAAAATCGTATCCAACGACAAAAACAAATATTTTACGTTTTGTGTCTTGAGAGGCTGAATCTCGTCGAATCCGTCTGTGGCTCAAATGCCGAATAAATAATGGACCTGAAAAGAGTTGAAAACCACTGCTCTAAACCTTGACCTCCTGAGCAAGACTCAGCTCCTGACAACTCCTGACAGCTCCTCGCAACCTCAATTCGGTTCTATACCCTCTGTCCATCTTGGGCCTGTGTTTGTTTGTTTGTTTGTTCTTTTTTTCTTTCTTTCTTTCTTTCTTTCTTTCTTTCTTTCTTTCTTTCTTTCTTTCTTTCTTTCTATCTCCACCTGTCTCGCCCTCCTTCTGTCTCTGTGACTGTCTGCCAGTGACTTCTCTGTTCTCTCTCTCTCTCTCTCTCTCTCTCTCTCTCGTATGTGTTGCTTTCCGCTGCCCCCCCCCCCCCCCCCCCTTCTCCAGATGCATCCAGCCTATATGGGTCAGGTTCCTCTGAGCTTGTTATCCAAATCACAGTTCCACTCCTGCCTCCTGTAATGTTTGTTACACTCCTCCTCTTTATCCTCACTGTACCTCTGCTGAAAGACCATCGACTGGCATCCTCATCTACCTTCCCTTTGGGGGAGGGGGAGAGAGAGAGATGCCTCCACACAGGTTTGAATAGAAACAGAGAAATGAGTCATTACACACACACACACACACACACACACACACACACACACACACACACACATGAACGAAAAAAAGGAGCTCCACTTTCACTTCTCTTCTCTGCTGTTCATTCTCCTCTCTTCCTCTCCAGCCTGTCTCCTTCTGTTTGTCTCAGCTATCAGGGCTGCGGGGACGCCGGGGAGTTCAGGCGTCCCCCTCAAGCCAGCAGAGACTCTGCAGAGACAAAGGCCCTGTCTGGCACTCACACTAGGGCAGTCTGCCAAGGCACAACTCTCTCTCTCTCTCTGTGTGTGTGTGTGTGTGTGTGTGTGTGTGTGTGTGTGTGTGTGTGTGTGCACGGTGTGTGTGTGAGAGAGTGACTAATAACAATTTAAGGCCAGGATGTCCCTTTGAATTACAATTAACAGCAGCTTAGAGTTTGTGTGTGTGTGTGTGTGTGTGTGTGTGTGTGTGTGTGTGTACAGTAACACAAAGACATGCACGTCCATAAACCAGCAGCTCTTTTAATCTCTCCCTGGAGTCCTACACCTTGTGACCTTGGAACCTTGTATTTTCTCCTTTCCTATTGTTCTTTCCCTCCCTCTCCAAAACCTTCTAAAATGTCAACCACCCTTTTCATTATTCATCAGTAGTTGGGCACGCACGCACGCACGGACGCACAGTGAAATCAATGCGGAGAGCTGCGGTGAAATCATCAGCTGCTGTGTTGGTCATGGTGGCTGTGGTCTCCGTCAGTCAGTCATCCGTGCCTGGCCTTTTCTCTGCCTCTTGTCTTTTCCCACTTTCTTCAGTCTCGTGTCTGTACTGCTGTCACTGCTGCCTCATGCCGCCTGTGCGTGCGTGCGTGTGTGTGTGTGTGTGTGTGTGCGCGTGTGTCACTGGTGGAAAGCAACACATGCAGTACATACATGTCCTCAAGTACTTGTACTTAAAGTACAACGTTGAGGTACTTTTGCTTTACTGGAGCATTTCCAAATTTCAATCCCTTTACTTCTACTCCACTACTGTACATCTCAGAGGCAAATATTGTACGTTTTACTCCACTACAGTTATTTGAAAACTTTAGTTACTAGTGGCTGTGTAGATTTGAATTATAATTACAAAACATGCACAAAACATGCCCTATTTAAACTTTTGCCGTTTGAAAATAGCCGATCTACAGGCGGCTTGTTATTGGGAGCTTTATGCTCAAAAGATTTAATGCGTTGCTATTTGTTCTTAAATGGATTAAATGCATCTCATTTGCAGCCATAGTCATACAGTATACAGTACATATCTACCTTACTACGCATTTTGATCACCAGTGAAGCACAGGAGAAGATGTGGTCTGAAAATATGTACTCATTAAAGAGAGAAGATCACATTAGTGTACATGAAACCCTCGTTGACCCTGAGAAGATCAATGTGACCTTTTTTGTGTCCGACCTAAAAAAAAAGAGCACACTCTCTGTGGATGTGCCACCTGTCCCTGTAATGGCCACCACTATTCACTTCATCCAAAATCAATCGGCATTTGTCTCCCCCCTCCCGCTCCCCGGTGTGAGTGTATTGGAGAAGAATTGGAGAAGTGGGCTTGCAACTCGCTTTTTAAAATGCTCCAATTTAGTTCACAGCAGCTACGGAACGGTCCTGTTGCTGCCGTGAATAGAATTTGGAGCATTATAAAAGTTAGCCCACTTATTGTTGTCTCCGCCAGGCTGAAAGGCATGGCCCAAATATGTGTTGCACCCTCTATGTCCGTCCGTCCGCCCGTGATCTCCGGCTCTGTTGGCTCGATGGCAGAAACGCACACTCCCTGGATGCCAGAGCAGAACCTCTGCCCCAAATTCTTCACAAGGGGCCTGTTATAGCGCCACCAGGAGGCAGACTTTTGCAAAACATTTTAATATATACCGGTACTCCTAGTCTCCTACAAAATGTACCAAATTATCAAGCAAATCGGTACACATTATAAGTGACCAAGAAGACGGATCCATCTGATTTTTCATATTCCATCCCGATTGGCAAATTCCCAAACATTGCTGGCCCACATTAACCTACCTATAACCTGGCAGATAACTAGTGTGGATTTGACCACTTTTCAACTTAAAAATAGCCGATCTATACATGCTCACAATGCGTCACACAATTGCAGGCTTCAGTGCATTAACAGTCCAGAGGCTGTTACGGAGCCATGACAGGACTGATGCGGTCACCCACATGCTGCAGCAGCATCTCTCTCTCTCTCTCTCTCTCTCTCTCTCTCTCTCTCTCTCTCTCTCTCTCTCTCTCTCTCTCTCTCTCTCTCTCTGTCTGGAAGCTGTGGTCCTCAGCCTCTGTTTAGTGTGTTGTAAAACCCACAGAGAGTACAGTGTAACAGTACAGTGTAACACGATGACAGAGCGATGAAGCAAAGAGACAAACACAATGGAGGAGGGAATAACTCACAGAATAAATGATGGAACCATTGGGATGGATATTCAATTCTATCTGTATCCATCCATCCCCCGTTAGCACTATACAGCAGCCCGTGGAAATGTAGTCTTTCCACGACGATCACTGACGAAACAAACTAACCCATTTAGGCCTGACCTTGAAATAAAAAAAGAATCTTCTAAATCCTCCAGTTTTCTGAAATGAATATTTTCACGACTTTTCAAAAATAGCAGACCTGCAACACTCGGTGGCGCGCTTATGAGCTTGTAGATCTGCTATTTTTCAATAGCTAAATTATAACATAATGTTTAAAACACCAAAAGGGGTACCCGCCCCAAAATGACTAAATATATTCACAATTTCATCATATATTTCATCATATATATTCACAATTTCATATTAAAACTAGACTAAAATCTTAGCGAGGGACTAGTGGAGAAGAGTGGAGAACTAAAAGACCAAGTCATTTTATGCTATAGGTTGTGCTGAAAATAGCAGATCTGCTACACTAAAATGTTATAGGCTCTTGTCCTATAGACACGTACAATAGTTTATCCCTTAGCAGCAGTGTCAAAAAAGTGTACAAACGGAGGCATAAGATATAATGTCTATGGCATGGGTCTTCAACAGGGGGCCCTAGGGGATCCTCAGAGTTACAAAATTCCTATTCGGGGGCGGGCACATTCACCAAAAATAGCATATAATAGCTTGTAAATAGGCTATTTACGCGTTGGTATAAATGAATGATTGATGGTGTTATCAAACGGGTACTACAAAGGCATTTAATGAAATCTTTATTAAACTGTTTAATCTGCAACACCTTTTTTTTTATACAATAGGTAGTGGTGGGGTGGGGTGCTTCATCTCTCTCACCTAAGGAGTCCTTGGCCCCCAGAAAAGACCCCTGGTGGTATATGTGGGATGTTGCACCATTTGACAAGCCTTCTCGCGCTGTCACTCCTCACGTATATCTCCACCATACACTGTCGGTATGCCAGTGTGCCACTGTGTGACACATTGACAGCTGTCACACCAGATCCCCCCACCACTGTAATCCCCTCCCCCTTAAGCACGTCTTAACGGTATATACCATTAGACACGAAGGACGTGTAATATTAATTGGTTATGATCAGTAATCGGATTGGAGAGATTAATGAAAATGTTGGTTGTTTGATGAGCTGTCGATCGTGGGTGGATTATTTCAGTATTGGCTTCTGACAAAGGAGAGCAGTGGTTTTGTAAAGTGTGTGTGTGTGTGTGTGTGTGTGTGTGTGTGTGTGTGTGTGTGTGTGTGTGTGTGTGTGTGTGTGTGGAGCGCAGTCATAGCTGCGGTGTCAAATTAAGCACAGCTTGACACCACAGCTATTATTGCTTACAGCTGACTGTAGCATATCAACTGTTGTGCAATACGACAAAGCCATTCTGATTACACTTGTAACTATTGATTTTGTGTGTGTGATTAACTGTTAGGTTTTTTTATATAATCTAATCATCAGGAACCATATTGTTTCCATATCAAGAATCAATGTAAAGACTAATGACGATTAAATTAATCTGATTAGCAGTTAAATACATTTATAAACGGTACACAGTAGAATGTGTGTTATAAGCTTATCACACATCATATGCACTCCTGAAACACAGCTTTATATTTTTTTTGTTAAATCGATTATGTTATCAAGATTGATTACTTGATTAAATTGATTAGTTCAATTTAGGGTTGCAGCCCTAAATCTGATACTGGTATACTGGCCATTCAACATGCTGTCTTTTCTCTTTTTATTTATCTCTCTCTCCTCATTTCTAGGGGAGAACTTCGAACAGAGCCCCCTCAAGAGGACCTTTAAGTCCAAAGTCCTCGCCCACTATCCAGAGACTGTGGAGTGGAACCCGTTCGATCAGGATGCGGTCAACATGGTAGGTATCTGCTCCACCAGGGAAACGGTGTTTGGCCTATCGCCCGCCAGCATTTCGTTCAAAGTGATGCGTTGTTATCTTACCTTTTTACCATGTGACTGTAACTAACTCGTAACCTGACTCCGCCAGATGGGGGCGGTATTGAGTCACAAGTTCACAACAGAGCCTCCATCTGGAATCGCTGACGCAGCAGCGATGAACCGAACCGGACGCGGTTCGGACCAATCGGCGGCAGCTACGGGCTTCTTCAATCTGGCAGAGTCAGGTTAACCCATTTTGGGAGGGAACCCATTTTGGTGTTAGCATCATGTCGTGCTTTAGCTATTGAAAAATAGCAGATCTACAAGGTCATAGCGCGCCGGTCTGCTATTTTTGAGCGACTGACATAGAAGACATTTTTTTAATCTGATCTCAGGTCAGAATGGAAAACTGTCAGGATGTAGAAGACAGTTTTAGAATCTGATCTCAGGTCAGAATGGGTTAACGAACTCGGGGCACCTCCTCAAAAGTCATCGCTCCAGTCGTTCAGTTTCTTCTGCGTGGACAGCCAGGTGACGCGAGGAGGAGGAGGAGGAGGGCCCAAAATCATTATAGGACTAATCGTATTAGCGAACTGGGACGGAATTACTTTTTGAGTCGCGGCAATTAATTAATGATGGCTCCCGTCCCGTCACTATTCTGGGGAAGGATTGTCCCATCATGGGGTCGACAGCTGGGGACAAGTGGAGGAGGTATTACGTCCCAACAGAACCCCCAAGAGGCCCGGCCTGGCTGGCCAGCAGCCTCAGATCATTTACAGGGGGGAAGAAGGGCATCTGGGATTATTTAAACGGAGCACAGAAATGTGTGCTGTAAACACACTCTCTCTCTATCTCTCTCTCTCTCTCTCTCTCTCTCTCTCTCTCTCAGGCACACACACACGCACACTTGCATGTATACACTCTCGTTCTCTCCCACACACAGAAACGGAGAGGGAGGGAGGGAGAGATTTTAGGAAACAGCCACACAAATGTCGAGCCGAGAGGCACCAGGATTAAGACACTTTGTTCCCTTCCCATGTGGGATCCTGGCTAACGGAGCGCCGACAAATCCTCCCTCTGGGTTTCTCTATGCATTTTTACCCAGGAGGCTCTCAGCATGAAGGTCTGGCCACATCATGTAATGTTCCTCACAACAATAGATTTAGATGTTTTGTGTCCAAGAGTCAATTGAGATGGAGGGAGAAAAATAAAATGTGCTATAGTCTTTCCCTCAGACAAGAACATGCCTTCCTTGAAAAGGGCATAAATCAATACAGTGTATGGATTGGCGCATGCGCGCGTGTGCGAGTGTATATGCGTGCGCGAGCATGCTTTCGCGTGCACAGCTACACAGTGCCGCGTGCACACACAGGGGATTCTGTAACTGCCACTGTTCACTCTTGACAAAGAAAAGATAGCGGTCGGAGGTTAAGTTACTGTCCACGGTGGCCTTCCAGAGGAAGTGTGTGTCGGTGTTGGGCTGAAGGGACTGCTGACCCATCAGTATAGATGGTGATTGTGTTTGTCCTCTCATGGTTTTTTGGGACAGGAGGTGTGCTGTGGTTTAGTGTTACCTTCGGCACCAGTGCATCCTCATGCACACAACATCCAAATGCCGTGTGTTACGTCAGGGGACGTGTGTGTGTGTGTGTGTGTGTGTGTGTGTGTGTGTGTGTGTGTGTGTGTGTGTGCGTGCGTGCGTGTATTTCTAAATTGATACTTTTCCTTAATTAACAAATGTGAGTACTTTTTACACCACTGAGTGTATGCATGTGCACGTGTCATGTGTAAGGTTGCGTGTGTGCGTGCGGCGCGCCTCCCTCAGGTGAGGTAATAACCGTGGTGGAGATGAGGTTGTGGTTTGGGTGCTCGTGTGACCAATGCGAGGTCAGCTCTTCATGTTTTCCATCCACTCTGGCGTCAGCAGCCGCTTAATAATTCAAGCTGCCACGTCTCGACTTACGTCGGCATGGAAACTGGCCATTGTGCGGCGCGTTGTTGCCCGGCTCGAAACTGAACACCGGGCCTCGTCGGCGAGAAGGGAGGGAGGTGTCTGATGGGAGAGAGACATTGGGATATCATCTCTCTCTCTTTCTCTCTCTCTCTCTGACTCGCACTATCAATGCAGCCTCCACTTATTTTTAGCGTCTCGGCGGAATAGTGGAGTGTGCTAGCGTGAGAGATTATCGATATAGCATTTTCTGCTGAGGAAACGACAATGAAAGCGAAATATGTTGTCATTCTCCCGATATATTCAATATATACCCATCACTGGGATGCGGGAGTTCAGTTAACAGACCTGTTCCTGCAGCTTTAAATCCTAAAATGCTCTTCATTCCGCTCCAAAATGTATCTTGAAATATCAACGTGGGCGTTCGCTCGTATATAATAAACTGTCTGTCCCTCCATAAAAGTAAATAAATAAAGGCGAAAGCCACACATTTTACAGTATGCTTGGTTGCACGCTGTTATCGTGCACCCCCCCCCCCCCCCCCCCCAACATTGCTGACCTTCAAGCTCACAACGCACTGCGAGCTTGTAGATCTGCTATTTTTCGGCTATTCTTTCATCGATTTTCAATACAGCCCTAAAATGTTAATGTCCTTCCAGTTTGTGTGTGTGTGTGTGTGTGTGTGTGTGTGTGTGTGCATTGTCCCATTGGCACTCAGTACCGTTCAAATAGGCACACATTGTGAATTTGTTCCACAGCTTTGCAGGGCGCTTGACAGATTATTTTCTGTGGGATGAAGAACATTAATTTCCCAACGCACTGTGTGTGATTTCATTACTCTCCTGCGCTTGTAAACATGTAATGAGATTTATTTAATTTTTTTGTCAGGGGTTACTTGTCAGAAATGATAAGTGGAAATGTTGATTCGCTTTCCCTCTCTCCTAATCCAATCAGAGCAGCCCGGCGGGCAAGAGTGAGCGCGTCAATGTTTCTGCTGTCGGGTGGAAACCTCATATGTCCAAAAGTGTCACTCTCCAGGATTCAAATGAAGAAATTAGCAAAATAATTGTACATACTAAGATGTACATACTACACAAACTCACAACGTGTACTGTAGCATCGTGACACATTGTGAGCTTGTATGTACATATGCTATTTTTGCTATACTTTTGTGTGACACTGGAGTATGATGAGTTAGGGTAACGAGTAACGAGTTGAAATATGAGTTTTCCGCCGGACAGCAACAAATGAGGTGTACTGTAAGTGTGTGCATACGGTGTACTTATGCATGTGCAATTGTGCATGCGCAGGTATAGTTGCACGCCGGAATACATGCCTGCCGCGCGGTGAAAGACCAACGCGTCCAGACGCTTTCTTTTCCGCGTGTTATCCGCAGCGGTGCCAAAGCTTGTTCCGAGTCATTTCCTCTTCAAGCTCTGGGCACCATATAAAACATAATGGCCGTCGTGATGAAGCATGTTTATTCCAGGCTGCGGTATAACCGGGGTGTTTTACATCAACCTATTACGGTTGTTGGGGACGCTGAAAGAGAAGTCACATGCTTTGCAAAAATACACACACAAACTATGGCAACAGACTGCTAACTATGGCCATTTCTCTTAAACCAGTGCTACTCAAAACTTTTTGTCATTTTATTTTTCTTCATCCCCTGAATGACATGACTAGGCCTACTGTATACTTTATGCACTTCACACATGTCATATTACGGTACGTGAATATGCAAATCTTCCCCTCTAAGTTGAGAGAATATCCGTACTATTAGTGGACAGATTGAAAATAACTCTCTTTACTTGACATTTCACCACTTCAACCCACCCCCAGCATTACTATTCTGGGAGGAACAGTTGCCATAAATAGCCCATCTACAGTACAAGCTCACAACGCATTCATCTGAATTATTTCGTATGAATCTGTGCCACCGTGCCTTTTTTTGCAAACTGTTAATGAAGTATTCAATCAACTAATCAAAAGCCGTAAGCTTGTACACCTGCTATTTTTTGAAATATTTTTTTCTGGGCGTCTCCCTCCCTGGCACAAACCCTTGTGGAAGGTCCGGTCCACGGCTTAAATAAATTCGGGGGTCCTTGACAGGAAACGTTTGCCAACCACTGCTCTCTCTCTCCGTCTCCCCCTCTGGTCGTTAACAACGCCTCCTCTCGCTCTCTCTGTCTCTCTCTCTGTCTCTCTCCCTCCCTCTGGTCCAGCTGTGCATGCCCAAAGGCCTGTCGTTCCGGACGCAGGCGGACGCACGGCCGCCCCGGTTCCACTCCTTCATCATCACGCGGGAGGACGGCTCGCGCACCTACGGCTTCGTGCACACCTTCTACGAGGAGGTGACCAGCGCCCCCATCTGCTCCGCCATGCAGACCCTCTACCAGATGCACAACGCCGAGCACCCCTCCTCCTCCGCTGACCCTTCCTCCTCGTCCTCCTCCTCCTCCAGGTTATTTGAGTTTCATTATTATTATTATTATTTAATTTTTTCCAGTTTAAAGCTGCTATAAGCAATAATAATTACCTTTTTATTTAATATATTTTTTGGTATTCAGACAGCCAGCAATGGGTAAAACGCTCCCCAAACAAATGTATAGTCTCTGTGACACATCTAGGGGCCTCAATCTGCATTCAAATATTTTACTATAGAAGCTTTGTCATTGGTCGATTTGCCGGTCTACTTCCTGATTGGTTAGTCATTTCGACCGGGGTTTTTTTTCCGACCAATGACAAAGCTTTGAGGAAAATCTTTCAATGCAGATTGTGGCCCCTAGATGTGTCACAGAGACTACATATCTTTTGGGAGCGTTGCACTCATTGCTGGCTGTCTAAATACCAAAAAATAAAAAATTAACAAAGTTATTAATGTTTTTACTTATTGCTTATAGCAGCTTTAATATACATTTTTAAATATAAACCTTCTATCTATAGTTCTATACTAAGTAAACTGGACCCGAGTTGGCTCTGTACCCCCCCCCCCCCATCTACACACAATATTGTTAATAATGTATATATCTTTTTTTAATGAAATTCAGAAATTCATGAAAATCTTAGATTTGAGATTTTTTATTAATTATTTTTACGTAGGAAACACATTAATTACCCGCCCGCGACCCATAAAAATGGGTCCCTATATAGTCTTGACCCACTGTTTGGGAAAGAAACACCGAACCAACAGCATAACCCCTTCCTCCTCCAGCATGGACTCCCTGGCCAGCAGCCTGGACGAGGCCGAGACCCCTCCCTCCTCCTCCTCCTCGCCGTCCGCCCGGGCCGCGGCGGGCGCCGGCGCCGCCGGCGGGGGGGGCCTGGGCGGCTACGACTCGTCGCGGGACACCCTGTACGTGTCCAAGGCGCTGTGTCTGATCGCGCCCATGCCCTTCATGCACGCCTGCCGCCGCTTCCTGTCGCAGCTGCACCGCGCCGTCACGGGCGCCACGCCGCCCCCGCTGCCCCTGGAGAGCTACGTGCACAACATCCTGTACGAGGTGCCCCTGCCCCCGCCCGGACGCTCGCTCAAGTTCCACGGGGTGCGTATGGGAGCGGAGAGTTGTTGATATGAAATGTGCCGCCAATGGGTTTAAGACATTTTGACCTGAGATCAGATTCTAAAAATGTCTTGTACATCCCGACAATTTTCTGAAAAAGCTATGTTTTTATGTCAGTCGTTCTTCGATTTTTCAAAAATAGCAGACCTACAAGCTCGTAGCGCGCCACTCGGTGGCGCGCTATGAGCTTGTAGATCTGCTATTTTTCAATAGCTAAAGAATAGCTTAATGCTAACACCAAAATGGGTGCCCGCCCAAAATGGGTTATTTACGAAAAGGAAAGGGCAGGAGCCTATCTCCTGTTTCTGTAGCGTGAGGCAGCTTGATGTACAAGTACAGCCCCTGGACATGACGCTAGTATGTCACAGGGACTTACCCCCCAATCAAACCCTTGATGCTGAGTGCCAAGCAAGCAGGGAGGCATTGGGTCCCATTCTTTACTTTTCTCTGGTATGACCCGGCCGGGGATTGAACCCCAACCTCCCAGTCTCAGGGCGGACACTCTAACCACAAGGCCACTGAACTGGTACATGCATTGCCTATAATAATAAATGTTTCCTCCCCCAACAGGTGTACGAGCCCATCGTGTGCCAGCGGCCCGGCCCGGGGGAGCTGCCCCTGGCCGACTTCCCCCTGGGAGAGGCCTTCAGCCTGCTGGGAGTGGAGAACCTGGTGCAGCTCTTCACCTGCACTCTGCTGGAGATGCAGATCCTGCTCTACTCGCAGGGTAACGATCAACTGTTCAACTTCCTCCACCAAAAACTTTATATAATATTTGTTTTATTTGGAATAAGCAGTACAGTATAGACAGCATTTGTATGTATACATAGGACACAAGTGCAGTTCCCAAGATTCTTTTTTTTTTCACCCCTCTTCCCCCCCCCCCTCCAAGTGGCTCCATCTCTAATGTCCTCTCTTTCTTCGGATGAGCTACATATGACATCAAGTCCACACTTAAACAGGGGCAACAGGGCAATATCACTTCAGATTGTACATTTCAGAAGGAGGAAAAAGAAGAAAGAGTGGGTAGAAAAAGACAAAGACAAAAAAACAACAACCAATTAAACAAAAGTATTTCCACCAAAAACTATGGGGAAAGAATGTTCATCGACTTACCGTATGTCAAACTAAACACATGCAACCCTGCGTTGTGAGCTTGTAGATCTGCTATTTTGCGGAGCACGACACCCGCACACAACCAAGCATAAAATGACTTGTCCTCAACAATATCAGATTTCCACGCTCTTCTCTGTGTGAAATGGCTGTGAGCGTGGGCTGATAACAAGGCGGACAGGTGGCACAGGAGTGGCACACCAGCCGGGGAATGGAGGGTAGTTTATTGTTGCTGTAATTTTGAATCCTGAATAGTAACCATTTTGGACATATGAGGTTTCCACCCGACAGAGGCGATATACTCAGGCGATCCCATCCAAGCCCTGCCTTTATTATTATCATCATCATCATCATCATCATCACGAGTCCTCGTGGGTAATCTGTGATGTTGAGATTTGCGGTATCCTGTCCTGGTCTGGCCCCGTCCCAGTCACGTCCACAGCTGGCTTCTGACGCCAAACGCCGCTGGGATTAGAGGCAGTAATCAGTGATGACTGACTGTGTGGGGGGGGGGGGGGGGGGGGAGAACAGGTTGACTGCAGTGCACTGGGCTGATTCCCAGCGGAGAGGGGGCGGGAGGTGCTTAGACGAGCAAGTGGGCCTCAAGGGTGAGATTATGAGGTGGTCAGCCAAGTGTCAGGCAGTGTTTTTTGTTGGCCAAGAGCGATGCAGGCCAGAGCAATGGGATTCTCAACCTTTTTGGCTGGGAGGGGACGGCCCGGAAATGCTTTGGCCACATGCTTTATAGACTGGAGGGACGATTTCACTGTGAATAATTTAGGAATTTAGGAGTCCCTTGGCCTGCTAAAAGAAACAGTGATCACTATGGTAGCTTCTGAGGTTAGCTGTTGACACACGCACACGCACGCACACACACACACACACACACACACACACACACACACACACACACACACACACACACACACACACACACACACACACACACACACATGGGTGATGGAAATATTCTCCGCCTTTTGGAGAAAATGTAAAGATAATTGGATCATTTGGATGAAGCCCCCCCCATCACCACCACCACCAAAATAAAGACCTCCCTGCATCCAGACACCCTGCCCCCCCCCCACCCCCACCCCACCCCATCCCCCTCTCATCCCGCCATCCTTTGATGAAAGATGGGCCTCCATGTTTTATTCATCATCCCCGCCGTCAGAAGCAATCGCTTCCTGAGTGGGAATAATTAAAAACCACTCATTCGGACGGGGGGGGAAACATCCTCCGTCTTGTTTTAGCGCTCGTCCTTTTTCATCGAAGAAGCAACCATCGGCGTTCAATCTTGTGTTCCTCGACTTGCGCGGCAGGAGTCCCCGTTCTCTCTGTAATGAGAACGGGGAGCGTACGTCCCGTGGATGGATGATGGACTGGTTCACTTTGGGTCCGACCGTACACGGAAATTAATGAGACAAGACCCATCATATGTTCTCCTAATCAACAACCAATTAAGCCGTGACAGATGTGAGGCTTCCCCCTCCATCCACCAACACGCCGCACAAACACACAGGTTTGTATTAATATACTTGTGAGGACATGATATTTTTAAGACGGCATCGAAAATAGCCCAAAAATAGCATAACAATTTTTCACAGCAATTCGAACTAACTAAGTATAACATAGGGACTACTCTAACCCCCTAAATCTAACCTCTATCCTCAACCTCATCTTAACCCTAAATGCAACCAGTCTTTTTCTAATTGTAACACTGTATTTCACAATCTTTCTTAATCATAAAACAAAACATTTTCTTGTTGGGACCAGGATAAAGAAAATGGCCCCCATCGTCTATTTCTCAAATTCTACTATACTTGTGGGGACATTTGGTCATCGTTTTGATGAGTAAAATGAGTAAACCTTTTGTGGAGATTGTGTACAGCGTACAGCAAAATCATATTTAGAAATATTAAATCGAATTTGGAGACTGCCACAAAAAAATGTGTTTTGGTGGCATTGTATAGTTATAGTAAGTATAAGTATAGTATAAGTACCGTATAGTAATACAAACACACACATGCACTCACGCGTGCGCTCGCACATGAACACACTATCACACCCCCAAGCCAGTCCTAACTCACTCACTCACTCTGGCTATGACAGTTAGGTGGAGAAAGTGACAAGCGCATTTCTTACCCAATCACGTGGCTCAGTGAGGGGTGGTCCCTGGATTGAATTACGACCCACCGTTGATTTATATTCCATACAGTACATGATTCCCTGTGTGACTACAACAGGGACCAATGGGGACCGATGCAATAGGGACCAAACATCCATGTAACATCACCAGCTATCAGTAGTGCGAAGGTTATGGTGAAATCTATCTTGAATGTTAACCACGCTATACTGGGCATGTAGGCCGGCCGGGCCCGGCCAGGAGGATATTGCAAGCAGTGGGCCCCCAGATATTTGGAAAGACACTAAAGGAATAAGTCAATAATATTTGACTTTATTATAAGGTAGGAAACGACTCCCCTGATTGTCAAATATTATAATAATATCCCCAATGCCCATCTGAAAAAGCACCCATTTTCAGTTCCTTTTCCTTTCCGAGACCGAGAGTGCTTTTCTCCGCTGTTTTTCCGTTCCCCGGTGTTCTGTCACACTTTCACCCTGACTCATGCTCTCATGCTCTGCATTGCTTTTGGCTCATGGAGGACATGCGCTCCCTGTGTGCATGTTTCTTTCCTTTTTCAGTCAGCTGTTTCCCCTTGAGACACAGCTGGCCACAATGTGACCTGTGTTGAGTTTTTACAAAAAAAAAATCTCACAGGTCTAGTGTTGTTGTTTTGTTTTTTTGACAGCTTTGGTCATGTTTTAGTCATCTGAAGTGTTTTAGTGTAAGTCTAGTTTAAGTCGACTAAATATTGTGAGACTTGAATGGACTGAATGTGCAGTTGAGTTTGGCGAATAAAATGTATGTTGGCAGATCTTGATGCCTGATTTAACACTTGGTTCGCAGACTGAACTTAGCCGATCTACAAGCTCACACCGCGTCGCAACACTTGTAGATCTGCTATTTTCAGAGCGCAACACAGAACACAGAACCAAACATAAAATGACTTGTCTTTTAGTTCTACTGGATCTGTTCTCCACTAGTCCCTCCCTAACATTTTAGTCCATGAAATCAACACTTGACTCCCTGCGTGCAGTTCTTTTTTTCCTTCTTTCAGTCAGCTGTTTCTCCTTGAGACACAATGCGGTCTGTGTTGGGTTTTTATAAATGATCACAAGCCATTCCATCTCATGTTCTTTGTACTTTCCATATTTCTAAGAATTCAAACGGCTTGAGACTGTGAGTGAGAAGTGGAGCGGATGGGAGTTGTTGTCAGTAACACGAACAAAGTAATAACAGGAATGTCTTGGTGTGTCTGTGTGTGCGGAGTGGGAGTCGTCCCTGCCTATCTTTGATTCCCACACAGCCAACCTTGATCATGTTCAGACTTGAGAGAACACCGCTTTTCATGATCTCAATGCCACACGCAGGCTCCAGGTGACTTGATTATCCTGTTTTCCATTTAACCGCTCGAGTTGGGAGGGACATTTGCCAGGAATCGCCGTACAAGTACAAGCTCACGCCTATCTACAATGTAGTATCATGACACGTTGTGTGAGTTTGTAGATCGGCTATTTATGACGAGGAGATTCCTACGTGGAGGGAAACGAGAGTGGACAAAGCGCAGTTGCAACTCGGGTCCGTTGCCGGTGTCACTTTAGTATAGTTAATATAGTGTCACAAACCACTTTTACCATATTTTATATTTTATACTCGGTGCCACGCCATGAGCTTGTATACATGCTATTTTAGAAAAATCATGAAAAGATTTGCGACTCAAATCTTTGCTTCGTGGGGGGGGGGGGGGGGGGGGGGGGTGAAGAAAATATGTCATGCATGTCCCGGTTCGATTCCCGAAGCCAGGCGGCGGATTTGCTAAATAATAAAGCTAAATAAAGCGGAAAAAGGGAGAGTTCAAGTGACCTCGGGTGACTTATGCAGCTCATCTGACACACCATGGCTACACAAGTTGCACTAAGTAAAGCGATATATTTTTTCCGTTATAGCTGCAGCGTTGAGTCGCGCAGCCTTCCTCCTAAAGTTTCATCCATTATTCACAACTGCGGTGTTCACAGTGTGTCATGGTGCTGCTGCTTGTGTAGACGCGTTTGTCTTTGTACGTGCGTGTGTCTGTGCGCGAGCGTGTGTGTGTATGTGCACACGAGTGCGTGCACACTACTCCACAGCTTCGCTATTGACTTTACTCAGCATTTTGTGTGCTCTATCTGGGTTAACTTGAGCTTTCGTCCTACATTTCTCCCGGCTGTGTTCTCTGATCCGCTTCTCTCTCTCTCTCTCTCTCTCTCTCTCTCTCTCTGATCCGCTCGCTTTACACACGCCAACAGGGACGATCACCACCGCCATTATGATGATCTAATGATGATCATCCTCATTAGATCAGTGGCTCTCAAAACTGTGCACGTCGGCTGCCGTGTGCCGCCAACACTTTTGTGGGCGCCGATCCAGAAGGGAACGAGAACCGCTGCGCTAGATGACTTGACGTGTCGTGCATCTTCAATGGACGTGACCACTCAACCGCTGACAATGGGATCTTAAGATTCTCTCATCAGATTATCTTGTTACACGGTCTACAAGATTTTAAAACATCACACAATATGGATTCTATTCAGAATATTGGGGCTTGCCCGATTGTAGCACCTCACGTCATTTCGTCTCACGTTGATCACATTCCTTGTTGAACCTTGTTTTTTAACTCCATGATGTACAGTACTGTAAACGACAGACGGAGCTGGTTAAACTTACAGTAGTGACGAACGGTTGTATTATGTCTGGGAAGTGTTCTTGCCACATAATTATATCTCCTGATCTAAACGGGTAGGAAACGACTCCCCTGATTGTCAGGAGGGCCGTTTTTAACTGGGCCCCCTGGCCTGTTCCCAAAAAAAAAAAAGATTGAGGACCACTGATTTCCAGCAGATGAACAGTCGGTCATTTAGTGGTCAGTTCAAGGGGATGTCAGCTGTGGAAGCATGCAAAAAGATGTGGAGTGATTATCCACAGTCAACCGGGCGTGCCCCGTTTTGGGCATGTGACCATGCCCACAGACAAGCTCACAGTGTGCGGCGATGCAACACGTTGTGAGCTTAGCGATCAGCCATTTTAGCTATTGGTCAGCGGTCACACAACAATGTGCTGCACTAGAAGCTTGCGTGCCTGTGGCGTGCTCTTGTTTCTCTGTGAATGATGTGTGTCCGAGTGAGACACACACACACACACACACACACACAAAGCGTACAATTTGAACAAGTCAGACTTGGCCACCAGAACTGCGCACAAAGCTCAGATAAAATTTGAATGGTGTGTGTTGGAATTTTATAATCAATATATGGCTTATA